>NW_026067978.1:3295198-3342446 GCF_014885135.2 Alexandromys fortis | reverse complement strand
GATAGGCACATGTGAGTGTATGCTTGTGTGCCAGAGATTGACACCGAGTGTCTTCCTCAGTTCTCCATTGTTCTGGTTTTTTTTTTTCTTTGACACAGGGTCTCGCTGAATGAATGTTACGGTCTTGTATTGAATTTTAGTTTTGTGCTGTCAAATTTCAATATGCATTATACTGACTCATTTGACTATTAGGGTATGAGTTTTATAACAAATTAGAAATTTCTTGAAATAAAATCCCCCAATTCAATTCTTCCCTACTTTTGTTCATAACATATGCAGCATAAAGCCAGTGTCTTTGTCACTGTGAAGAGACAGTGTGACAAAGGCCACCTTTTATAAAGGAAAGCATTTAATTGGAGGTTTGCTTACAGAGTTGGTCATATGATGGTTCATTACCATCATGGCAGGAAGCATGGCAGCATGCATGGCCCTGGAGCAGTATCTGAGAGCAGCATCCTGCTCCTCAGGCAGAGAGAGACAAAGAGTTACTGAGAGAGACTAGATTAGATGAACGAGAGAACTAGGTCTAGCATGGGCTTTTACTTTTATCTGCATTTATTTCATGTTGAATTTATTCCCGTGCCATAAGTTTTTGTTCCTTCAGTTTCTTCTGGGATATCTTTTTCTTCTGTGCAACCTCCTCTTCTGGCTTTGGAACAATCTGTTCCTTTTCAGTGAGGATCATTTTGATGTGGCAGGGGGAGCTCATGTACGGGTTAATCCAGCCGTGATCTCTGTAAGTTCGTCAGCGCATCTTAGGTGCTTTGTTCACCTGAATGTGCTCAATGACCAGAGAGTCCACATCTAAACCCTTCAGTTCAGCATTGCTCTCTGCATTTTTCAGCATGTGCAGCAAAAATTCTGCACTCTTTTTTGGCCACTGACCGTGTCCAGCCCCACTGTTTGGCCTGGGCTCACCTACCGACTCCACCATTGTACCGTCGGAATGGCACACACTGCTTCTTCAAAGTGACATCTTTCAGATACTTGGTGGCTTTTCAGATATGCATACCCTTGATGGCCTGGGCCGTTTCACGGGTGTTCTTAAAGTGAACCCGAAGATTTGATCCTCTCGATTTGCATGATTTTGTAGGGTTTTCTGGGTCAAGAGAGTAGCGAACCATCTTCACGGGTCACCTCTGGCCGCTTACTAGCCCATGCTTCCTAGAGCTAGCATGGGCTTTTGAAATCTTAGAATCTCAAAGGCTGAAATCTCCGCGTCTCAAAGGCATGACCCTCTGCTTCCCCACATACTTGTTCCAACAAGGCCTCTCCTAGTCCTTCTCCAATAGCCACCACTCCCTGATAACCAGGTGTTCGAGTCTATGAATCTATTGGGGCCATTCTTATTCAAACTACCATAGTCAGTCATTCTGGCATTTTGGAAGGCGTGTGTCTGTGAGCGGAGTCTGTCTTGCAGAGCTGTGCTGTGCATCTTTCATTGGTAGATTTTGTTTCAAGTGTGGTTAAGTATTAATATAATGCAACACTTTTTGTTTATTTTTTAATAACTTTTGTAGAAATCAATGCACTTAATAGCCTCATGGCAACCTGTATACTAAATATTTGTAGGACTTAAATCTTTAAAAATAATGAAAAATAAAAATAGTTTTTGTATTTTCCTCCTCTATCTCACCAGAAAACTTTTAGTGCCCTTGAGGTAGATGTAGTCCATGCAATAGACTTGAGGGCACAATTCAGAGACAGAGTCACCTTTGGGGAAGTGCAGGACAAGTCGGGACTTATGTGTTCTAGAACCTGGATTCTTTCTGCTTCATCCCCCAAGCACTGGTATTACAGGTATGTGCGGCCACCACAATTACCATGAAAAGAAAAGTCAGAAAACCCTTTTTGGTAAATGAGAAAAAAAACACTGTTGTTTTCAAATAATTAAGAAAAAGAGTTGGCAAATAAGTGCCAGCTTTATTTCCTGTGCCTGTCCCGGTTGCCTGACATCATCCCGTGGTCCTCTAGCTGCAGGCCGCGTGAAGAGCTCATGCTAACTGGCAGCTTTCATGAGTAAAACATTGCTCAAAAGACCTTATTGTTTATAAATCATCTGACCACATCTGGGAGATTGTTATGTTTAGGAAAAAACAGTCTGTAGTTACAAGTTCTGTTGTGCGAGGGCATGAAAGTCCTTGCCTTTCTTGGTTGTGAATTTGTAAATGGCCAAAGTGAACTTGCTTCTCCAACACCAATAGTATAGAATTAATTTTCTTTTTTTTTTTAATTCTTGGGTTTTGTGAACCTGCAAGAATGGAGAATCAGGCCTTTGAGGTTACTGTGGTCGGGTTCTGACTCTCATGTGACTTTGATACATAAGCAAAAAACTTCCATTTCATTCCTTTTAAATCAGTAACAGGGCCAGGTGGTGGCGCACACCTTTATTCCCAGCATTCAGAGGCAGAGGCAAGTGCATCTCTGAGTTTGAGGCCAACCTGGTTTACAAGGTGAGTTCCAGGACAACCAAGGCTACCCAGAGGAATTCTGTTTTGAAAAAAGAAAAAAAAAAAAAAAGGAGTAACAGGTTGATAAAGTTTAGGATGAAATACTTATGGCACACATTTTCTGTAACTGAAGATTGTTAAGAGTTTTTACTTATCCAAAATTAATAATACATTGATTTAATTAAGAGTACTGGCTATTCTTTCAGAGGATCTGAGTTCAGTTCCTACCACCCAAGTTGGGCAGCTCACGATGGATGACCTGTAACCCAGTTCCACATGATTTCATATCCTCTTCTGTCCTCTGGGTACTTGTTTACACGTTTATAAATACATGCATACACAAACATACATAATTAAAAATATTTTTAATGAATCTTTCCATCTGTGATACTAACACATAGTAAGAACATTCCCCTGCTCCCAAAGGTGAGAGTAGGGAGAGGCCCACAGGTTCAAGGCCAGCCTGGTTTGCTCAGTAATTAGTCACTAAAGAAAATATGCACAAGAAATCCCAGCTGAGGACCCAGCTCTCTTCACAGGAAGAGGACAGATTGGATGTTTCTATTAAGAGAGGAGCAACTTGATCATGCTCACCTTTTAAAAGGAAAATTTGGGCTGGGCAGTGGTGGTGCACGCCTTTAATCCCAGCATTTGGGAGGCAGAGGCAAGCAAATCTCTGTGAGTTTGAGGCCAGCCTGGTCTAGAAGAGCTAGTTCTAGAACAGGCACCAAAAAGCTACGGAGTAACCCTGTCTCGAAAATCCAAAAAAAAAAAAAAAAAAAGAAAAGAAAATCTGGCAGTGGAGAGGGGAGATTTTCTTTGCTATAAGGATGTAGAGACATGAGGCAGGGTGGAGCTGCCGGCAGCCAGGGCTGAGTATAAATCTCCTAACTACAAAGTCAGGTGTACTGAGGAGGCTGAGGCAAAGGAGGATTGCAAATTCCAGGGCAGCCAGGGCTATACAGAAGGATCCCCTTCCCCTGTCAACCACCAACCACAAAGTATTTTTCAGGCATAAAGTGAACTTTTTTCCCCCCTAAGGAACAGCAAGCACACTTTTCAAAGTGCAGAGTTTTAAAAATTAAAGACAAACACGGAGTGTCAGCAGCCAGGGGAATTCCAGAGCTGGGCCTCAGCAAAGCAAAACAGGAAGCTTGAGAGGGCGCTCTCAGCCCTGCTGTGTAGGCTTTGAGTAGAGTCACTGTGCTTTCTGGGACACTTCACTCTTACAGAACTCATCGTTAGCTGCCAGCCATCCAAGTAATCCCTGTCGTACTCAAAATGCTTTTCATTCTGCATGAGGTCAGAGGTCAGAGGCACAAACGTGAACAGTTGTGCCTAGAGTAGAGGTGATCAGGCGAAAGTCTTTCCTTGGACTTTCTGCAGCATTACATCATAGAGTGTCAGTAATGGAGTACTTCGGAGTAAACACAGAAGGTCTTGTCACCTGTGAGCTTTGCCATCGTGGGCTCTGTACAATTGTAAAAACGTATTTCTTCATACACTCTGTGGAACTTTAACAATTTATTTCTGGGACAAGGGGGAAAGTCAGCTGAGATACGGTAGTCAGGAGTTCAGATTTATTTTGGTTTGTTGCAGTATAAGCTATCAGAAGATTAAGGAGTGACTTGGTATATGCTGTGACAGTCGCTGCTCCCAAGATAACTGCGCGGAGCCAAGGGAAGCTCACACCATAGGAGTCCTTTTCTGTGAGCCACAGGGAAACATCCAGAGACACGTAGTGACTGCGTGGAGAAGGAACAAGAGGATGGCTGTGCTCACTTGTGTTGACTGGTGTGGGCTCCTGTGCTTGCTCCCCAACCCTCCTCCTTCTTCATCGCCTCCTGGGCCCTCACATCCTAGGGCTCTGTGGACAGCATATGCCTTTGTGAAAAGAGTGTGCAGGCAGCTTCCCACCGTGCTTTGTGTGAGAGTGGCCCTGTGGAGTGTCCATGTCCGCATCCTGCCTCAGGACTCGAATGTGCTGGAGGGCACTGAGCTGCGGCATCCCCCCCCCCCAGCCGCCTTAGTCACCCAGCAGCTGGAGTGAGTCACTTGGTGGGGGCCATGTGTGGTCCCTTCCAAGCACGCAAGTGTTTGGTGGGCATAGAGAAGGTCTTGAGGGCAGGGTGCTAGAACCTAGGGATGTCTGGAAGGAGTGACTCCAGAGCGCCAGATCTGTCTAGTGGCTGCGCTCACAGCAGAGGCAGTTGCATCTAGGAGTGTGGTTCCTGTGAAATCTTGGGAAAGGCCCCGTTCCTACAGGCCCACTGCACCGAGGGACGCAGCTGCTGCCCTCTTCTCCTCATGATGGTGTTTGCCAAGAACCTAGACGCCCCATTGGTAATCGGTTCACTTAAGATGCTGGGAAACTAGGACAGGCCCAAGACCACAGAGAAACCCTGTCTTGAAAAATCAAAAAAAAAAAAAAAAAAAAGCTGGGAAACTGATCGGGATTTGAAGTATGTCTAGGTGGGTGAACCAGAAAGAACAGCTTCTGAAGGCAGATTTAATGAAAATTTAATAGTTAATAGCAAAAAGAAAAGGGGAACAAGGCCATTCCATATCCTCTTTTGCTTTAGTTCAAAGGCTCTTTTACAGAACCATGCTCTATTGCCCCAAACAGGAACAGTGGGAGGGAAGTAGGGTGAGCGTGGTGGTGCAGACAGACAAACTGGAATTGGGTGAGCAAAGTGTAGACACAGGGTCTGGCTCCTCTCTTGGCTTTCTGTTACCTTTTAAATCTTAATCTCGAGTAAGGATACTTCTACTACAGGCCTGGAGGTTAAATTTAGAGAAATAAAACACGAATGACCTGGGTGTGGTGACACACACTTTTAATCCCAGTGTTTGGGAGGCACAGTGGGGGGATCTCTGAGTTTGGGGCCCTGTGTACATAAAGGAGTTCCAGGATTGCCAGGACTCAGGCGAGACCTGTCTAACAATACAGAAAAAGACAGGTGAGAGTGTGGCCTCACCGTGTTAAAGGCTGCTCTGCAGGTACCCACAGAGGCTTAGCACACGCCAGTGACATCTGAGAGTGAGCTCCTGAAAAACCATCCTAAGGACCAGGGAAAAAATGGCTTAGTGGGTCAAGGTGCTCGCCATGCAGGCCCAGTGACCTGAGTTCAAGCCCCAGAACCCGTTTAGAGGTAGGAGAGAACAGACCCCACAGTCGTCCTCTGATCCCCACAGGTGCCCCGGCAAGGCCTCCCCATAGCAGTGATGGTTATTACTGCTCTGCTCTGGAGTTGCAGTCGGTGAGGAGGCCAAGGCCTCCTTGTTAAGTAAGACTTGGAGTGCTTGCTGTGCAGAGGAGCCCTTTAGGTTTGGAGGTTGAATTGTTGTGTGTGTGTGTGTGCAGGTTCTTGAGGCCAGAAGAGGGTGTTGGAGCCCCTGAAACTGGAACTACAGAGAGCTGTGAACTGTGGGTGCTGGGAATAGAACCCGGGTCCTCTGCAAGAGCAGCCAGTGCTTTTAACTGCTGAGCCATAAAAAGCTATGCATATCTGCTAACCCAGGGAAAGAATGAAGAAGATCCTTGAAGCTTGCTGACCAGCCAACTTAGTCAGTCAGTGAGCTCCAGAGAGAGACCCTGTCTCAAAAACGAAGTTACACTGGACTTGGGGGTATGAGCCTTTGATCCCAAAACTCAGGAGGCAGGTGGATCTCTGTGAACTTGGGGCCAGCCTGGAATACATAGTGAGTTCCAGGTCAGCCAGGCAGTGCTATGTGAAGAGACCTTGTCTAAATAAAAATCTAAGGTAGAGACTGAAAGGGAAATAAAGGGCGGTGTCTATAAATTCTGTTTATATACTTATCAAATTTTCAAAGAATAAAATAGAACAAAACGTCTAAAAGGAACCTACTCACATCCATGCTCGTGTAAACACCTCTAAATTTAGTGCCGTGATGGCGCACGCCTTTAATCCCGGCACTCGGGAGGCAGAGGCAGGCAATCTCTTGAATTTGAGGTCAGCCTGGTCTACACAGAGAAACCCTGTCTTGAGTCCCCCCCCCCAAAAAAAAAACCCCTCAGTGGGTCATTAAAAAGAGACATGAGAGTAAGAGGGGCTATGGGGGAAGGGTTCAGTGGGGGGAGGGCTAAGAGAGGGTGATGGGCATGAGTGCAATCAAAATACACTACATACACATATAAAGTCCTCAGAGTAAGTTTTAGTTTTTCGACACAGGGTTTCTCTGTGGCTTTGGAGCCTGTCCTGGCACTAGCTCTGTAGACCAGGCTGGTCTCCAACTCAGAGATCCGCCTGCCTCTGCCTCCCGAGTGCTGGGATTAAAGGCGTGCGCCACCATCGCCCGGCTTTTTTTTTAAGTCTTTTTTTTTTTTCCAGAGTAAGTTTTTTTTTTTTTTAAAGATTTATTTATTTATTATGTATACAACATTCTGCCTCCATATATGCCCACACGCCAGAGGAGGGCGCCAGATCTCATTACAGATGGTTGTGAGCCACCATGTGGTTGCTGGGAATTGAACTCAGGACCTCTGGAAGAGCAGTCAGTGCCCTTAACCACTGAGCCATCTCTCCAGCCCCAGAGTAAGTTTTAAAACAGCTCACACTCCAGCCTTCAAGAGTCAACTTCGGAAGGGAGCGAGTTATTTTCCTTTAAACTGTTATGAAGAGACAGTGTAAAATAGTGAATGAAAACAAACTCTGAGATCTGCCCCCCACCACATACACACACACACACAGAGCGAGCAAGTGAGCGTGCATGCTCTAGGAACAGCAAGGAAGTTCAGAATCCCTGTCGTTGCATAGTTACTGGGAATAAAGCCTGTCCAACTCAGAGAAGGCACATGCCGTCGCTCAACTCTGGGGAATCAGACATTTCCAAAGAAAAGTATCCTGCTGCTTTTAGGCTTATTCTGCAACGATAAAAATCAAGATTGTGCCATGTACATGTGAATTCTCCACTTCTGTGTGTTTATAGCAAGTCATGTTTAGACAGAATCTGCCGTGTCAGACTTTAGGACTCACTGAAATGGCAGCAACATTGCAGTTTTGTGGACTGGATGTTGTGTCCTGAGGTTCCATTCCTATACAGTTCAGTTTGCTGCCAGTTTTGGGGTGGTGTGCTATTACAAGAGAAGTGTGAGCAGGCTGCTGTGAGGACAGCGACCCCGCTACAGTTGTAGCTACTCTTCGTGTCCTATCTGCAGGATCTGTGCAAACCTTGGATGAGCAGCAGGGAAGGGGCAGTCCTGATGCAGGGAGTGGCTGTCAGCTTGGCTGCTCACTGGGAAGCCGTCCAGCACTGCACCCGTAATCTCAGCACTAGCACAGTGACTTCTAGACAAGCTTCCACTGTGTAGATGAGACCCTGTCACAGAACTGACATGGAGTGGTCAGATACCAAGAGGCAGGCCCAGCCTTGTTGAGTTTGGGCGTCAGTCACCGTGCTGTAAATGGACCAGAACTAACTCTGGCCCTCACCGCAGGCCAGCTGAATGACAGATTTATTCCAGTGTGGAAGGGTTAGGGTACCCAAGTAATGACGCCAGAGTATAACCAACTTGTTTTAGAGCTGGAAAGTTGTGTTTAAAGTCAAGAGCACTGTGGTCAAGTCACACATGTTCTTGGTTAATGGTGAGGATAATTTTGCATTTGTCGTATAAGTTATTTCTGACATAAACATACATATTAATGGTGTTATACGATGTTTGGTGTTTATATGTATGGTGTGCAGACAGATAAAATATTTCCTCAAACATCTGTTATTTCAACTAGTCATGGCAGTGAATGCCTTTAACCTCAGAATCTGGGAGAGAGGCAGGATGGTCAGGAGCTGAAGGCCCATCTGGGCCACAAGAGACCCTGTCTTAAAATAAAAAAGCAAAACTATTTTTTTAGTTTTGTTTTTGAAAAGATCTCATAATGTAGCCCAGGCTGGCCTCAAACCAAAGGTCCTTTTGCCCCAGCCTTCTCAGTGTTGGGGTTGCAGGTACGTTACCATAGTATTATATTGTTAATATATTTATGTATTAATAATTACCTTATTATATTATTCATATGCACATATATTAATAATATATGACAAATTAATATTAGTAAGTAAACTTATTACTTACTGCTCTATGCTAAAGTTTCCAGATGCTCCTTCAGATAAAGCTGTACTTACGTGTCTGCGTACATTGCAGCGTCACGGGGAGTCAAAGGGCAGCCTTTGGGATTTGGTTCTCTCCACCATGGATTCCATACACAGGTTTTGTGACGTGCATAACAAGCGTGGTCAAGCCATCTTGACTACTCACCCTTAAGAGAGAAATTAGTGTGAGGATTGGCTTTTCAGACTGCTGTGGAGGAAGAAGACCATTTCT
The DNA here is from genome assembly GCF_014885135.2 of Alexandromys fortis. Lineage (NCBI taxonomy): Eukaryota > Metazoa > Chordata > Mammalia > Rodentia > Cricetidae > Alexandromys > Alexandromys fortis. The sequence continues at coordinate 3,333,659 of NW_026067978.1, read as the reverse complement.
CAATATGTTATTTCTCGTATTTTAGAAAAGGCGACGACGGATTGACCGAAGTATGATTGGAGAGCCAACCAACTTTGTGCACACAGCTCATGTAGGATCCGGAGACCTGTTTAGTGGGATGAACTCAGTAAGTGTGTTGGTGGGACATGGCCCAGGGGAAACTGTCTTGACAGACTCAAACCTTTGAAATGATTTTTTTTTAAACTTGTGCCCCTTTTAATAACATCGTGTCAAGGGAGTTCGGAACTAGATTATGCCATTCAGATTAAAAACAAAATTGCCGCACAGACCTTTCCTGCCGTCACTCCTAGCAATATCATCTAGTTGTCTAGCAGTTGCTTGTACATATTGACACTGTATTAAATATGCTACTAAATAGAATACAGATGACTTCATATTCATGGGAAATGTGCTGGCTGATATGCAAAAGTCAGGCTGCGTCATGCAGGAACAGCCACACTCAGTGTGAAAATACGTCTTAGATTTGGAATGGGTTGGTTAATGATTGGTTCTTATCGCGCCATGGGACTGCCAGGTGAGCTTTGAAATCAGTGTTTAATCCCAGTGCTCAGAAGGAGAATCTCTCGAGTTCAGAGGCCAGCCTGGTCTACATAGTGAATTCCAGGACAGCCAGGGCTGCATAGAGACTCTGTCTCTAAAAACCAAATAGGTAAATATTAATATTTACCCTCTGGTTGTGAACTGCTTTTTACATACTCTTTTAAAGATTTAGTTATTGTGTATGTGTTTGTATGCATGTGTCACACATGAGCAGAGGCCAGGAGGAGGGAGTGTGATCCCCTGGAGCTGGAGTTACAGGAAGTCACCTGACATGGTTGGGTCCTCGGAGCAGAGCTTGGGTCCTCTGCAAGAACTATATCACCCTTAACCACTGAGCCATCTCTCCAGCCCCACATTTTTATTTAAAACTATAAACTGGCTCATTAGCTCAGGCTTCTTATTAACACTTATAACTTATATTAGCCCATTATTCTTGTCTGTGTTAGCCACATGGCTTGGTACCTTTTTTGGCGAGGCAGTCACATCTTGCTTGCTCTGTTCCAGCCCCACATTTACTCCATAAAATGTCAGTTTTCCCTGAAGGAAGACGTTAGAATGCTGGAGGTGTTGGCTTCTGTGGTGGAGGTCTTTCCTGCTAAGCAGATCGTTGGGATTTGCACACATCTCTTCAGGGCAGCAGACATTTGCCATGTCGGGTCCTTGGTTATAAAGTACCTGAAATGATGAAGGAGAACTGCTGTATACATAGAGAGATTTAGTGCATGCCCGAGTAGATCAGTTCTCTCATCCGGACTCTTCTGTAGTGTTCGTCTAAGGGTACCAAGGAGGACCCCGGTATTACTGAACTGACAGTGTTGTAGAAGCAGAATTAGATGTTGTCTTACCTAGGGTTTCTGTTGCTGTGAAGAGACACCATAACCATGACAGCTCTTTTAAAGGAAGACGTTTAATTGTGGTTCAGCTTACAGTTCAGAGGTTTAGTCCATTGTCATCATGGCAGGCAGCATGCAGGCAGACGTGGTACTGGAGAGGGAGCTGAGAGTTCTGCTTCTGGATCAGGAAGAGAAACTGAGACAACACTGGCCAGGTTTGAGCATCCGAGACCTCAAAGCCCACTCCCAGTGACACACTTCCTAATAGTGCCAGGCCATTTTCTTTTGGTTTGTCACAGTTGTGTTCAAACTTCCCAGCCAGGATCAACAGAACTGGGCATAGAGTGGGTAATGAGTGTCTGGTACATGCAGACTCCTTGTCCCTCAGTGACGAGAAAACAAGGGAGCTGTTTGTCGCTCCCGTTACAGTCTGTGGAGGGCCTTGTTGAGTGTCACAGCGTCCAGAGGGACAGCTGCCCGTGTGCTGGAGAGCAGGGAGGAGACAGCACAGGCTGGGATCCTCTCTGGGTGCTGTGCATATTTATTAGATGCTCATTATTATTTTTCTCACCAATAAGTATCTTCACTTCAGAATTGACCTTTTTTGAGACAGGTTCTAGAAATGGAGGCTGAGCTCGTCTTGAACTTGGATTGCTGCCTCAGGCTGTGTGTATGCTAACACATTACTTAGGTACTTCATATGAGTAAATTTAGCTCTGGTGTTTGGTAACCCTTGTTTTTCTTTAAAATCCATCTCAGCACCCTGCTGTTGGAAAGCATCCGTAGGTCTGCTGCTTGCTCCAGCTCAGGTGGAGCCCCTTGTGCTGACAGCATCAGGTGGCGGCAGGGTCCGCCCTGCAAGCCCCTGGAGTCTTCTCTGGGACTGATGTTCTTTCTGTAGAGCCAGTATGTCCCTTTTTGGTACTGGTTTCATTGAATGAGCCTGCTGTTTCCCTGCAGAATGCTGAATTCTTACTGACCATTCCCACTTGATAAACCTGTGAGAGAAACTGTGTTTTCTTGTATGAGTAGTGACAAGAAGACAGAACCATGAATAGCAATGTTATTTTACCCAGACAGACATTCCCACCCCATCTGTGTTCTGAGACTGGAGCAGGTGCCTCCCTGGCCTGCACTGCATCACTGATGGACCCACTGAACACACGGCTCTTCCCAAGCCTGCTTTATTGACTTATTTAAATAAACATATGCATACATTTATGTGTATGTTTATATATATTATATAAAAATTAATTGTATGTATATATGAAATATATTTTTATTTTCTGTGCATTGGTGTTTTGCATGCTTGTATGTCTATATGAGGGTGTCAGATTCCTGGAATGAAAGTTTCAAACAGGCATGAACTGCCATGTTGGTACTAAGAATTGAACCTGGGTACTCTGGAAGAGCAGCCAGTGCTCTTAACCCCTGAGCCATCTGTCCAGCTTTGATTTACTTACTTTTGATGTGTTGGTGCTGTGTTTACAGGTATGGACTGCCCTACCTGCAAACTTACTTTTTAATTTCAACTTCTTGCTGCAAAGAGTTCTGTGAGCCTTTAGCAGTAGTTTTAAAACACGGTAGATAACACCTGCAGTCACGTGACTGCTCTCAGCACTGATAAGTTGATTATTAGGAGATTCTGACCCTTCAGTTTGACACTGCAGAATTGCTGCTTTGCTTGAGGAAACATATCTTTTTCTTCTTAGACTTGTGTGCTTTATGAGTTTGCAAGTCTTGAGCAGGTGGGCCTGGGGCATCTGTGGAGCCTGTGCGCACATCGGCTGCAGACTGCTAAGGGGCTGAGGGACAGTGGTGAACACAGGTGTCCAGGGGTAGTGTGTGCAGTGCTCCACGGAAGTCCGTGTCCCAGAGTAACGGAAGTGGGGCTGGAATGGCGGTGACAAACTAAAAGATGGCGTTTGCATCTGCTCCAATACCGTGCAGTCCACAAGAACGTGACTCTGGTTTCACCACAGAGCAGAGGCTGACAGGATTAAAAAGCAAACATGCCTGTAGTGTGTCTTTGATGAAGGGAAGGTGGCTAAGATGCCAATCTACTAGGGTTCTGCATCAGAATGAGTGGCTGAGGCGGTACAACCACAAGTTGAAGGCCAGCTTGGGCTACAGGAGATCTTGCCTGGGGGAAAACCAAAAGCAAACAGAAAAAAAAAATGCCAAGCAACAACAAATCATTCCATGCTGGCCTCACCATTTGCACTCTGGCGGAAAAAGCTGAGGTGTCTGAGGATGAGTTTGTACTTTGCCTGCATACACATCCGGGGGGGGGGGGGGTCACTCCCTTGACCACCTGGTCCTTCTGAGCCTCTTTTGTCCCTTTCTGTTTTAGGTCAGCTCCATTCAGAATCAGATGCAATCCAAGGGAGGCTATGGAGGCGGCATGCCTGCCAGCGTGCAGATGCAGCTCGTGGACACGAAGGCAGGATAGCCCTGGTCCCATCACCCGTGAGTACCTCACAACTGGGCGAGCCTTAGTTAAGTCTTAGTCGGATGATCTTTGTGTCCTGGGCTCATGCTCCATTTTAGGTTTAGATGTCCGGCTTTCTTCTATTGGGAGGCCTTGAGGAGCAGGCAGCATCTGGGGAGGGGAGGCTTCACCTGTGTCTCTGTGACACGATGCTGTGTGTCCTCTTGGCAGAAGCACTGATGCTGTGCACAGCAGCCTCATGAAAAATAAAAAGACTACTTAAAAGAAGGATTTACCTAAGAGGGTAAAAATAATTTTAATTTTTGGTCAGATGGCTCCTGCCTTTAATCCCAGCACGTGGGAGGATTTCTGTGAGTTCAAGGCCAGCCTGGGCTACGTAGAGAGACCCTGTGTATAAAACAAACAAATAACCCAAAAAGTAATAATCTGAATTTTTCTCTTATAGGTCAGAATTTCTGTATTTTTTCTGTCCACAGTTCTATAATATTTTTGTCTTGTGATTGGATTTCCTTTATTTTAATTATTAAAAAGAAGCGTGGCGGCAACCTGTTCACCCCTGTGATCTCCAGCAAGACGTTCCTGCTCCGAGGAAGGCAGCGTCAGCAGCCTGCATGCCTGGACTCTGACAGAGTTCTTTGGATCATAGCTGAATTTTCAATGTTTAATCGACACGGATCGGATCTTAGCATGGTCTTTTTGTGACTGCTAGCACTGTTTTATAATTTTCCCATTTTAAACCTTTTCATTGCGCCTCCAGCCCCTCCGCCTTATGTTTCCCTGGTGAGCAGAGGCCTGTAGTTGCCGCCACTCTTTATGGATATTTTGAAGGTGTGAGGCCCACAAGCACAGTAGTCCTTTTCGTCTGTTGGAGACCGTGTGTCCGCACACTCTGTGGTGCTGCTCAGAGGGGACCCGCGGGATGCCAGACTGGCCTGAGCGGCCTGAGGGTGCTCTTTATAGATAATCACAGCGATAGAAGCCTGTGTTCCAAAGGCAGTCGAGTGGCTGTAAATGTTCGGTGTATTTATTTGGTGTGTAAGGACCTGTGATTGTGAACAGATAGTTGTATATCTGAGTGTTGTGGTGAAGCCCATCCAGTTTCCCGGCATCTTTGTCCTGTTAGCTCTTCACTCTGTGTGTACTGTCTGTTTCTGTTAAAATTCTGGCCTCTGCTACCAGCTCTGACTTGCAGAGCCCTTGGCCTTCCAGTGTTCCACTTACTAGGGAGGCAATGGCAGCCTCCAACAGCAACCTGCTGCCTGGCTGATTCACTGACAGTGAGCAGCCCTCACAGTGACTTTCTGTGGTTCGCAAGAGGCCTTTGCTCAGGTCCTGTTCTGTCCCTCCTCCCAGTTAAGTGTAGTTAGCTGGGCCCTGTGGCCCATGTTCCTATCTAACTGCCTTTGATAGCTGAGCATGCATTCGGAAGATGACCATAACTGAAATCAGAGTGCTGAAGGCAGTTAGGTCCTTGTCTAGAGAAACTGTGATCATTTCTGCCTTCGTCTGTCCCGTCCTGAGAATGCTGCCTGAGGAGCCAGGAGGCCAGTGCAGGCAAAGCCGACACCTTTCTCCTGCATTTCTTCTCAACTTAACTTACAGTAGGGTGGGACACTGGATATTCTTACCATTCATAGGTGTCAGTCCCCAGCACAGAGAGAACCTGTCAAGGAGAAACATTTAGTTCACTGTTGTCTTTAACTCACCTCGTGGACACTGCACTCTTGAGTTTGTCATTTCGCTTAGGCAGGGTGAAGCTCCTGCTAGGGCACTGCTGTGTGCAAACTTTCTGTAGGACAGACAGGGATTTCCTGGCATCTTCAGCACTGACGGATGGGGACAGCACAGGGAGCCATTGTCCCCTCCCCCATCACTCTGCTGCTCCAAGGCCAGTCGTTAATAAGCCAAAGGCTGCGGAGCCTGTGCTGGTCCTGCAGCTGCCTCAGACCTCTTCTCACCACAGTGACACTGTACACAGTGCACCAGCCAGGTGCCCTGGAAGGTTCCAGTAAAGTCAAGAGAATGTACACGGTAACTAACCTCGTACATGATGGTTTTCTATGGAGGCTTAAGGATGCAGGGAGGCAACCTTCACACCTCCCTACCTGGGATTGTAAACCTTGGGAACTCATTTGTTCCCTCATAGTAACGCATCTCATTTTTAAATTGGAGCTATTAGGATTTTGTACCCAGAATTTATTATATTGTTAATACTTTTCTGAAATACATGGTAACAACTTGTAAGCACCACGTGGATTCTGGTAGCAACAATGTGCTGGGCGCGGCTTCTCCAGTGGGCCTGGGGAGTTTTGTCCGTTAGCTTCCCTGTGGTTGGTGTAGAGCGGCCTCCATGTGCTCAGTGACTTCTGCTCAGCACCGGGAGAGAAGATGGACGTATTTTTATAATAGAAGCATACTTTTTTTGTACATTGTGTTCATTCTTGAATAAAGTGAGCTCACTGTTGGCTTGTAGATATTAAAAAGAAAGTATTGATTTTGATTCAATAAATGTTTTCTTTTAGTCCTGGTTTGGATTTTTCCTTTCTTTTAATGAACTTACATAGAACCTTTCAGCATTACTCCCTCTCCAGTGGCAATCCATGGATACAGACAACTCACCATCCTTTCCTGTAAGAGGATTCTTGTTTGTAAGCTGCGTGAGGCCATGAAATCCTCTCGTCTGAGAGGCTGTATCAGGAGAACTCTGTTCATGCCTCATGCCAGCCTTCAAGACTCTGCTCCAAAGAAAGTTCAAAGTCCGTAATTTAATCTTTTGAAGGTGGGTTTCACTACGTAGTCTTTGCTGGCCTGGAACGTGCTGTGTAGACCAGGTTGGCCTGAAACTCCTACACCAACTAATCCTCCTGCCTCAGCCTCTGAGGGACAGTAAGAACGTGTCAGAGGACAGACCTTACCTGGACTCGTGGAGCTCAGGTCACCAGGCTTGACAAGTCTCCGGCAACAGCGTCTCCTTGGTCCCGTCAGAGCATCCTGTTGGAATGGAATCCGTATGGAAGCCTTGACTTGATGGCTTCGGGAAGGATGACAGTGAATCTGGCGGTAGGAACTAGCAAGCTAGCTAAATGCCCTGTGATCCAGGTCCACGGTGTCATTTTAATGGGAGCCCTGCAGGAGCCAAGGGCACGTGGGTCAGGTGGGTTCAGAGCTGTCACACGGAATTCCTTAAATAAGAAAGATTTTTTAAAGAAATATTTGTTAACAAGATTTGATAATTTGTCCTCTATGTCCTAAGAGACACTGAAAGAGTTCACTTCAAATGAAGGTCTTTTCAGTGGCAAGATGGCACAGTGGGTACAGCTGATGGCCCTGAGCGTGAGCCCCGGGATACAGATAGTAGACCTGAGAGTGAATTCCTGCCCTCTGACCTCCACACAACACCACTCTACGCCCATGCCTCCCCCACAATCTGATCGCCAAGTGACCTAACGTGTGTGAGAATGGTTCCCAGGGCTGAGAGGCTGAGTGGGAAGAAAGAGCACTGGCTGCTCTTGCGCAAGACCTACGTTTGGTTCCAACACCTACATGGTGGTTCTCAGTTGTCTTCAGCTGCAGTTCTGGGGGAATCCAGTGCCACCTTCTGACCTCCTTGGCGCCTGCGCTCATTTGCATGTAGTTACATACACATACACACAAAAAGAAAGATAACAAGATTGCCTACTGATGAAATACGTAAACAAAAATAAATAAATGTGGGGGTAAATATAATAAAGCTTCGGGATGGTGGCACTCACCTTTAATCCCAGCATCCAGGAGGCAGAGGCAGGATCTCTTGTGAGTTCCAGGTCATCCTGGTCTACACAGTCAGACCCTGTATTAGAGGGTCAAGAGAGAGGGAGCATTAAGAGAAATAAAGGGATATGACTAGGGAATAAGTCAAAGTGTCTGTTTATAAATGATCAGATCTTATAATTAAAAGACCACATTTGAAAACAGGTCTGGTAAAGAGCATACAAAGATCATAACTTCTATGTAGATCATAACTTCTATATAATCAGTTAAAGAGTCCTACTCAAAATGGAGGAGGTAGAAGATCTCTATAGCAAAAACCTTGAAAGAATGGGGCTGGGGAGGAGGCTTAGTGGTCAAGAGCACTTACTGCACTTACCTGGTACTCATAGGATCCATGTCTTCCGGCCTCTGCAGGTATCTGCTTACACATGTGCATACACCCGATTAAAAATAAATCTTTGAAAAATTATACCTAAGCCAGACATGGCAACACACTTGAGAACTGGGGATCCACGTCTGCTCTAAAAAACTGAAGCTGATGGCACCTTCCCCAGCTTAAACCCGATCGGCATATAACCAACAGTCTCACTTGGTATGTAGCCAGAAGACCAGGAGTGTGCTCTAGAAAGAATATGAACACCTGTGTGCACGGTGTCGTTCCTTACAGATGTGACCTGTGTGCTTCACAGCAGCAGGGCAGTTAAACACAGCATGAACATACAATGGGAAATCGGCCTCGGTAGAAGGCAGCTGGTGTTCTGCTGCTGTGAAGAGAAACCATGACCAAGGTCACTCTTATTGAAAAAAAAAAAAAGCATTTAATTGGGGGTTGGTTTACAGTTTCACAGACTTATTAGTCCATTATCATCATGGCAGGGCGCACGGTGACACACATGACTGGTGTGTACATGGAGCAGTAGCTGGAAGCTTTATGTCCTGCTCTGTAAGCAGCAAGCGGGGGCGGGGGGGGGGAGACACTAGAATAATTCCAGTGGCATTATTTCTCCACAAGACCACACCTACTCCAATAAGACTGCCCTCAAACAGTGCCACTGCCAGATGACTAATCACTCAGACATATAAGATATGTAAGCCTTTGGGGCCATCCCCATTCAAGCCACTACCGGACCCATAGATGCTATCCCATGGGTCAGCATAGGGACAGGAAAAGTGAAGTAAGCAAGTCACAAAAAGTCAAACAGAACTTCAGTTATGCAAGCAAACAAGTCGCAGCTACAGGAGCAGGATGGGACTCAGATAAAGAAGTGTTTGTGAATGGATTCAGTTCCAAGACATGGAGATGCAAAGACTGGTTAGAAAATTCAAAGCCGCTAACACCACTGAAGCACACATATAGTCAAGGTAATTCTAACATCATTTGTGTTTTGTCACAGTTTTAAATTCCCTCCTGCCCTGGCCCCAGTAAACACTCAAGGACTGAGAATCTTCCTGCCTTGTGAGGGAGAAGTCTGTGGGCACCGAGACTGGTGGCCCAGTGGCAGCTGAGCCTCTTCTACTGCAGCCGCAGTCAGGTACACCTGCTTCCTGGCACCTTTCCAGGCTCCCCTCCCTCCCACCATCCCTCTTCTAACCGCACATCAAACTCCAGGGCACTGGAGCTGAAGCTGGGTGAGCACTTGATCAACATTCATAGAAACTCGACTTCAGCCCTTAACTGAGCTGTCAAGTTCAGCCCCGAGGATCCATCATGTTACGGAAACAACTAAAAACTTTAATATTTTTTATCATTTGTTTTTCTGCGCATTAGAGATCGAATCCAAGGGCTACAGAGACGGCTCAGCGGTGAAGAGCACCGACTGCTCTTCCACAGAACCTGGATTCAATTCCTAGCACCCACACGGCAGCTCACAACTGTCTGTAACTCTAGGTCCAGGGGATCTGACACCCTCATGTACGTATGCAGGCAAACACCATTGCACATAGTTAAGTTAAAAAAAAAAAAAAGCTGGGCGGTGGTGGTGCTCACCTTTAATCCCAGCACTTGGGAGGCAGAGGCAGGCAGATCTCTGAGTTTGAGGCTAGCCTGGTCTACAGAGTTCCAGGCCAGTCAAGACTATAGGGAGAGATCCTGTCTCAAAACCTAAAAATAAATAAAAAAGGTTGAGTCCAAATTACAAACATAGGCTAAAGCAATAATTTGGTATTACCTGTGGACATACTATTATGCCGTTAGACGGCTCCGTAAATTTCCAGGTAAGCCTTATATGAAACATAAGGAGCCTCTATGGGTTATGCAGCATGTAGAGCTATTTGTCATATGAACATTTTCTCCTGCCTGCCAGTTCCCAAATAACCACTCAGAGGCTTAATATTACTTATAAATGCTTGGCTGATAGCGCAGGCTATCTCTACTAGCTAACTCTTACATTTGAATTAACCCGTATTTCTTATTTACCTTCTGGCACGGGCTCATGGCTTGTTACCTCATTTTCTACGCGTTCTGTTTCCTTTATGTCTGCTCCAGACTCTGCTCCACCCTTCGTTTCAGAGTCCTCTGTGTCTGGCTATCCTGCCTGACTACCAGTCTGTCAGCTTAACCAATGAGAGTAATACATATTCACAGTGTGCGGAAGGATTATTCCACAGCAATCGTAATCATCATTAGGTTGATGCTTAGAGCATCTAATGAAATTTAGATTGCTATGATGCTGGAGTTAGTACTGAGAGATTTTGGACAGAGTCTCTTTTATCTTTTCCATGTATAAGCATCCTGTTAGCTTATTTTATTGTTAATACCTTTATGTTTAGACCATGAGATAACCAACAGTAGCCTCTGTTGGGAATAGGTTAGCTCTTAATTGTTCTCCAGTACACAATGCCTTTTTCCTAGGCTGTTCTGTCCCGTCACCAAGTCCAGGGACCAGCCTGACCCAGGACAGGGACTCTGGAGGAAAATTTGAGGCAAAAAAAAAAAAAAAAAAAAAAAAATGCTTGAGTCTGCAATGAGCAGGCCAAATCCCTTCTCCAGTGCCAGCTTCTCTGTGAGCTAATACAGAGAAGTCAGAACAAGTCTCACCCAGAACCTGGGCAGTGAGCAAACAGTGAAACAAATGTCCCCATCCCTGCATTTCGCTCCATTCCCAGCTCTGTCCAACATTCCCTTCCTGGGCCCCAACAACGACACCCCAGTTTCAGTGGAGAGTAACTATAGACAAGATTATATCACCCCTTTCCCAACAACAAAAAGACTGAGATGTTGGACAAAGGCAGGAAGGGAGGGAGGAGTGCAGGCTGGGAGCGTTTGGTTCACTTACTGTTCAGTGTCTAGGTTTTGAGTGAAACTTCTTTTGAGACATAATATGCAACATGTGACAATGACTCAGCATTTCCATACCCAAAGGACAGTTGTTCCTCTATAGGACTGAACCCAGTGATCCAAACATCCACAGCCATTGTGTGTGTGTCTGCAGCTGGAGGCAGACAACGTGAAGTTTAGTTAAGTGTTCCCTTTCTTAGAACAGCATCAAGTTGCAGGATAGTATAATGATTCTATGAAGCAAGGGAAGCTTGGCTTCTTTGCCAGTCAAACCGCTAATTTTTTTCCCTCTTTGTCCCTTTTAAACTTATAAGTACCTGTAACCCTGAGACCACTAAACATCCATAAAAAAAAAAGATACCTAAGGGACTCAGAAAGTGGTGACATTAGTCTATATCTTTATCACTGAAAAGTAGAAATAAAATCAAGAGTATTCAGACTTGGTGGGCCAGAGACAAAGGCAGACCACAGACATATGGCAAAGGAGTCCCAACTACAGAAAGAACATCCTGTCTTAGAGGAACTGACTTTATGACAGTAGAGATGGCAGGTGTCAGGGCCCAGTACAGCTTCTACCTCCAGCTTCTCTCCCCAAAGGGTGCAACTCAGGGGCTTCCCATGGAAAAATTGGCCATGCACTCTGTGGCCACTTTGAGATGGGATCTGGGACCCACTGTTTGACAAGGATGCCAAGATGCCTGGGGTCTTGGCAGAGGTAGAGGAGGGGAAGCGACTGTTTGCCCCTTGCAGGGACCAGTGGAGGAGACTACAGGGTCTGTTCTCTGGATAGAGGAGTCCTTCCTTTTTCTTTAGTGATACCAGAGTCATTTTCATTCCTCCTCATAAAAGGAGTCCCAGGCCTTAGCTGATCCTTTTGTCTCAAAAAAGATGTCTATGGGACAGCAGCTCAGCTCAGAGGCATGCATGGGGCAGGCTTCAGGGGTGAATGTGAGCTTGAATCCAGTTTATCAGGCTCAGTCCAGCTGAGCAGGTGGTTAATTTCCCCAGAGAAAGTTCTTCCTAGTCCCCTGGTCTTGGGGGTCTCTGTGACATCTGAAGGACCCTGCCAAACAGGCAGCACCACATTTCCTCCTGTTTGCTTTCCTGTGGGAGACCTGACTGTCAGCCTTGCTAGGAAGACTCCCTGTGGGGCACACAGCCCTATCCCAACCTGTTAGCTTTACTAGAAAACTTCCTTAGGGCTTGTTCAGAGCCCTCTTACACTCTGTAGGTTTGAGACCTGGGGCCCAGTCTCAGTACCTTACCTTATTTTGAAACTTCCTTGTTGAGTTTTCCTTATCTCTGATAAGTATATGTGGACCAGTGAGCCAATACATTCAGATCAATCTTACTTCTCTTCCTGAGGCTCCTCCTTTCTAGCCAGTTGAGCAGCATGAGGGGCTAGTGCAGAGTGACATCTCGCTGGGGCCTCCACATCAGAAAATAATATGCTTTCCCTGTAAGGAATCTCCCCACACATTTAGAGATTAATGAAGGAAAAGGTCTTTAATAATAGTGCCCAATTGGTTCAGCTAATGTACAAAGGAGGACCAGCGTCAAACAGACATTTTCCCCAGCTTGTATTACAGTCTTACAGTTTATGTGCTCCTCACATGCTGCCAACCTTCAGTCTCCTGCAGGTCTCGGCCCCAGGTTGCACGTTGAACAATTTAAACGGAGACAGGAGACTGCAAGTTTGACACTTGGGATAGATGGGAGAGTTCCACCTCAAAGATACTGCCAGAACTATTTTAAGCACAACAGTGTTGTTCTTGTTACCCAGGTTCTTCTTGCCCACTGGTAGATTAATAGCACAGGAGACAAAATAGCAGAGCAGGATTTGATGACTACTGTGACCATGCACTGCCCGCTGGAGCTGCCCATCAGAGCCATGTTCTTTGCTATAGGAATGGGCCAAACGACTGTCAGGGCTGTCCCTTGTTATGGGAAATAACCCTAAACTTCAGCTGTGGTATTACCTTTTCTACAGTTTCTATGAAGTGTGGTTAGCATGCCACTTTTCTTCAGCCCTCCTGGAGGGAGAGCTCCTTTAGCTAAGTTCTACTTTGTGTAACCTACTGTTTCCTAAGCAAGTTTCTTTTTAAAGTAAATCCTCCATTATTTAATAAATAATAATAATAAAGTAAATCCTTTATTATTTCAAGTTTCTTCTGCCTCATTCCCACTTCCTGAGTTCACAAACAGCAGCAACCACCACATGGAGCCACGGAAATGCTCTCTGTCACACAGTCTCTGGCAGAAGCCTGCCACCCCAGCTACAGCCAACCTGCCCCACCTCCTGTGGCTTCTGTGGTTAGTCTGTGATCATACAGCTTTGGCTCACATTCAGGTTTCTGTCCCTAAAAGAAGGCTCAAGGAAGGCACAGAAGCTCTGCTAGAGAGGGGTGAGACCTGTGTCTGAAAACAGCCACCAGAGGCACTCCCAGCCACGACACTTGGGGTGTTTGCAGTCTTCAGCTCTATGTTCCTCAGGTAAGGCCTCAGCCCCGGAGCAGCAGAGACCGCAGGGGATTTCTGACTCACAGAGAAGTACAGCAGTATTATCTTACGCCACCAAGTTTTGTGTTTGTTACAGAGTGATATTAACTAGGATGTCCTGACAGAACACAGGAGAAAACCCAGTTACCTCGGTAGACAAAGGAAAAGCTCTTGACAGAACTCAGCAGTTAGTATATAAAAAAATCAAATACAGAAAGAAAGCTGGAAACAGAAGGATTTTCTTATTTGGGGGTGGGGTTGAGATAGGGTTTCTCTGTGTAGCCTTGGCTGTCCTGAAACTCACTCCGTAGACCAGGCTGGCCTTGAACTCAGAGATCTACTTGCCTCTGCCTCCTGAGTGCTGGCATTAAAGGTATGTGCCATCACTACCTGCAAAAGGAATTTTCTGAGAGATATAAAACCTTTAGCAAATGTAGGCGTTTGTGTTTACTGTTCCCCACTTTCTCCGCCACCCCTCTTCTTTCTCTTTGGCCTGGCTGACCTGGAGTTCAGGGAGCTTCACCTCTGGAGTTCTGGGATTAAAGCCATACATCACCATGACTGGCCCTATCATCTTTTAGTATATATCAAAAGTCTGGATCATGAAAAAAAAAGGCACATACAACAAGAAATGGACTTAGTTGCACATTGGCAAAAGTCTAAATGAGTATTGTTAGCAGTGAGGCTGCCAGATGCATCACCAACGTTAAAGAACCATTTTGTTTTCTATTTGTCAAGACTAAGTAATCAAACACTGAAAATGTAAAAGCTACTTTTTCAAAAATGAAGGCATGGAACAAATTCTTAAAATAACCTGAGCTGGAAATGGCTCAGAAGTTAAGAATATTTGTTACTCTTGCAGGGGACCTGGGTTTAATTCCAGTACCCACATGGTGGCTCACAACTGTCTCTAACTTCAAATCCAGGGGATCCAGCACCCTCTCCTGACATCGACAGGAATCATGTTCAGGAGGCGCACAAACATTCCTACTAAGCGTCCACACACTTAACGATATATTAAAAAACCCCACACGAAGAGTGAGGCCATGAACCAGATATGGAAAGCGGTACGTCTCCCATGGGGGGCACTGATGCACAGGACTACTGAGTTTAAGACTAGCCTATTTGGAAAAAAAAGAAAGAAAAGAACTTGTTAATAGGGGCTGGAGAGATGGCTCCGCGATTAAGAGCATTGCGTGCTCTTCCAAAGGACCCAAGTTCGATTCCCAGCAACCACATGGTGGCTCACAACCATCTGTAATAAGGTCTGGTGTCCTCTTCTAGCCTGCAGGCATATATGCAAACAGAATATTGTATGCATAATAAATAAATATTAAAAAAACTTGTTAATAAACAGAGAAGTAAACCCAGCTGGGGTCACACACGGCGGAAGACTGCCCCTTGTGTGATGAACACCAGCATGACCCAGTGCAAACTAGTGTAGGCGGAAAGGGTGGCAGGCAGGCTTGCTTCAGCCACACAGGGACGGCTGAAGGGCTAATGGCTCAGAGAGCTGTCTACCTGGCACATCACAGCACTAGAGTATAAGACAGGAGATCTGAGAGAGTGCAGATTCAGTCACAGCAGACTACAGACCCAGCAAGAAATGATGGCTGACTAACAGCAAAGATGATTGAAGTGTGGTCAATCCAGTCATACCCCCATCCTTTCCGCCCACAGTATACTTTACTTCTGTTCTGCTCTCCCTCCTCACAAAGGAATTCCATTTTTGACAGAGCATACGGAAGACTTGAAGCTTTGTGCCCTTTGTCTTATGGGGCCTGTGTTACTTCGTTTTTTGGTGGCACTGGCAACAGAATCCAGGGATTTGGTCATGTCAGGCAAGCTCTCTACCACTGAGTTATATCCTTGCTTCACTGGGAATGATTTCTTTCCAATTTTACCCATTTCCTTGAAAATCTCACTTTCTTTCTAGTCAAGTAAAGCACTGTCCCACAGCTTCCTTGCCCACTCATCTGTTGTTGGCATGCAGGCTGTCTTCATTTTCTAGCTATTGTGACCTCTGAATGGATTTAAGACCCACTCCTTGGGGGACATGAGGACCAATGCCTGGTACTGTAAGCTTCGCTGAAAATCTAGGTCTGGGGATGTCGTAAGCCCATGCAGGTTCATCTATCTTTCTTTCTCTTTTTCCCTCCCTCCATCCCAGCCCTTTTTTGGTTTTTCAAGACAGGGTTTCTCAGTAGCTATGGAGCCAGTTCTTGAACTTGCTCTGTAGACCAGGCTGGCCTCAAACTCAGAGATCCGCCTGCCTCTGCCTCTTGAATGCTGGGATTAAAGGTGTGCACCACCACCACTCACCTGGGATACTTCTGATGGTTAACCAAATGCATACAGCAGTATGCTGCCTTCTAAACACCCATGCTTATACCTGTGGACAGAAGCGGCCTTCACAACGAGCAGTGCTGACAGCAGAGGATCAGGAACAGTTGTGGGCTTAGCCCTGATCAAGGCACTCCCACCACACCCTGTAATGCTCCAGGAACTCTAGCCATCGACCCTGGCCACAGGAGACCAGCCTGCCAACAAACAGCCAAGCAGGTGGGTGGGATTCACAGGGCCTTCCCTTCACATCAGAATTATTGCCTACAAATAGATTCTAGGAGCGAGAATCACCGTCTTTAATTGCTTCCTCTGCTGAGTCCACCAGGCTGCAAAGGGTAGCTTCACACCCACGAGGACACGGATGGCTCTGGTGGGTCTCAAAATAAATGAAGAAGAAGATATTTGTGGGGAGTGGACAGAGGTTGTAGGAAGATGGGAGTGAGAGTCAGTGTGCTGGGCTAATGTGTGTGAAAGTTAAAAAAAGAAAACAAGCTGGGAGGTGGTGGCGCACGCCTTTCATCCCAGCACTTAGGAAGCAGAGGCAGGCGGATCTTTCTGAGTTTGAGGGCAGCCTGGTCTACAGAACAAGTCCCAGGACAGTTAGGTCTGTTATATAGAGAAATCCTGTCTTGAATCCACTCCCCCCATAAAAAAAAAAAAAAATCCCAGTAGTCACATTGTAGCATGGCGCCACCTGGTGTCTGTACAAACTTTTTTAATTTTTAATTCCCACTCCAGTTTAATTTAATTATTGGGGCTTGGGGAGTGTGCCACATCTTGCATGTAGAGCTCAGAGGAAAAGTCTGTGAAGCTGGTTCTCTCCTTCCATCTTTATATGGGTTATGGGGACTAAATTCCAGTGGTTAGGCATCACTCATGGCTTTTGTTAAAGGTGAGTTTCCAGACACTGCATACAGATGGCAGCATGGTGACACTTCCCACCACCAACTATCTGATAAGCTGTCTTTGACCATCAACCTGACTACAACAGGAATTAACTAAAACCTAAGCCGCTGGGCATGCCTGTGAACGGTGTCCTCCCCCTCCGCCCCCGCCCTCCCAGACAAGGTTTCTCTGTGTAGCAGTCCTGGCCTTCCTGAAACTCACTCTGCAGACCAGGCTGACCTCAAAACCCAGAGACACATCTGCCTCTGCCTCCAAGTGCTGGGATTAAAATGCATGTGCCACCACCGCTGTGAACTGCTTTCTTGTGTTATTTGAGGTGGGAAGACCCACCCTAAATCTGGGCCATACCTCTGATGACAGCCCATTAAAGGACATAGAAGGAGGAAGCGTTTGCTTTTTGCTGCCTGCTTTCACTGTCCATATTGTTGCTGCTGAAGCATTCCTTTGCTGGTGTTAGAACCTACTTCCTCAGGATTCCAGCTAGACTGAAGGCCATTGGAGATATCTGGGCTTTTGGACTGAGTTAACTACTGGATTTTTAGCCTTTCCATTGGGAGACATCCATTGTCTGTAAGGCATTTTAATACACACGTATTTCATTCTATTAGTTCTTTTCCTCTATAGAGCATCATTTTTTTTTTAAATTTAAATTTTTAAAATTACAACACTGGCCAACAGCTCAGGCATATTCCTAGCTATCTCTTACATCTTAAATTAACCCATTTCTATTATTTTATATTTTATCATGAGGTTTGTTACCTCATCTTGCATCTTGGGAAGCTACACGGCTTTCTCCCTGAATTCAGTTTAGTTTTCCATTCTGCATTGCCATAGGCCAAAGCAGCTTCCTTATTAGCCAGAGATAATAAAATATATTCATAGCATACAGTGGGGAATCCCACATAACTTGTGCTTTCATTTTTCTTCTCAGACATTCAGCCTCCCATTCTCCCATAGAATGTAGAAAGCTTGGAGAAGTATTTTAGCAACTAGAAGGGACTTCTGTAACAAAAATCAGGTTGTTATAGAACACAGTAAAATGATTTGTGAATTTCTTGTCTCTAATAGTAAACAAATACACCATATTTTAATTGTGAAAGCAACAGATAAAGACATATGCATCTTTCATTTTAGAATGCGTAGAAGGCTCTCAAAAGCTAAAAAACAGAGCTACCATACAAGCCAGTCCTGGACATGTAACTCAAGACTTAATACAGATATACTTGCACATTAGTGTTTGCTGTTGCTCCATTTACAGCAGCTAGGAAACAAAATCAGCCTAGAAGTCAATCAGTAGATTAATGTACAATGATAATGTACTGCAGATACACAGTAGAAGGTTATTCATCCAGAAGGAAAATGAAATAATGAAATGTATGGAGCTGGAAAATACATTGAGAGGTAATCCAGACTCATAAAATGCCAATGCACTCTACATGTGGATACTGGCTTCTAAATTTCTTATGTGTATTGGTATAGGATGACTGTTTAGAGGATAAGGAACCAGAAAGGTGACTCAAAGAGGCAATGATGCTCGAAAGAGACACGAAAACTGGATGCGTAAGTGTTAGAGGGTAGACATTTACAGGTGAGGATGAGGGCTCAGGAATATGAAGAGATGAGGGTAGGGAGACAAGAATCAACCAAATCCAAGTATATAGGAAAAAAGGCCATAAGGAAAGTTGCTACTTTATAAATTAAAAATAAATCTGTTCTATAAGTAAATCTTGACTAATGATGAGATCGGCTGTTAGCCAGCATTCCTATGTGCTGTGGAATATTATTTTAGCTATATAAAGATGTGTCACATTTGTATTTGCTATGGATTACTTTAACTGTGCTTTAATTTGTTTAATGATGTAAGGATATGTTACATTTGTTAATGCTTCATCTGTTTAATTATGCAAAGATGTGCTGCATTTGTTTCACTTTGCCTGCCTAGAGGGATAGGCAGGCAGAGAGAATAAGTAGAAGGAGAAATATAGGCTAGAGAGGAGGAGAAGAGGACAAGGGAGAAAGAAAGGGACACTCCCAGGGCCAGAAGCCAGGCATAAAACAGGAAAGTAGGAAGAGCCTTGATTCTTAACTTGTGGGTGGAGACCTCTCTGGGGGTCATCAAAGGCCATCAGAAAACAGAGATACTTAATTCATAACAGTAGCAAAGGTACAGTTGTGAAGTAGCAATTAAAATAATTTTATGGTTGGGTCACAGAATTAGGAAGGTTGAGAACCACTGCTCTAAGAGAATCCCAACTAATAGACTGTAGTATCAGGAGTGGTTCTAGAGCAACACAAGTATGAGGAAGGAAGAGTTTAAGTACCTGGAACAGGCTTTCCAGTCTGCCCACACCTAGTTACCCAAGTCTCTCCCTGAAGCACGGAGAGCACTAAAAATCCACGGTGTGAACTAGTTAGTGAACTTAACTATATAAATGCAACCATCCTGACTCACCTCTGGGAGGAGCAAGGGATTTAGTGACTTTATAAAACTCCTGCATTTGTGCAAAAATAATGAAAACAATGAATTTAGTGATATACCTGACCCTAGATGTGCATCAACAGTCTAAAGTGTTCTAACCATGCCCTGGAGAAGATTCTTCCCCCTAGATGCCACAGAGTTCAAGTTGCAAAGACTCAAACAGGAGTCCATATATTGGCTGAATTACAACAAGCCTTTTAAGTCCCAGCCTGAGAACCCTAATACAGACTGCGAAGAGCAAGCTTTCGAAGCGCTTAAATTTACAAATAACTGTTATGGTGTGTGCAGGATTCCTGTGTGGACATATGCATGGAGACCACAGGGCACCTCTGCAGGGTTTGGTCTCTGTTCCCGTCTTATGTGGATTCAGTTTAGACTTGCAGGTCAAGTGCTGTAGATTTTTCTGTTGGTATAATCAACCACTTTACATATTCTCCCTAGGAATGTTTGTGAACAAACAGTTCCCAACTTCCTAGCCTTTTGCTTTTACTAACATCTGTGTCTTTTAATATTGCCAAGTCCATCAACTATTTTTCTTTTTTTAGCTCTGGCTTTCCTAGAACTCTCCTATGTACACCAGATGGCCTCAAATTCAGAGATCTACCTGCCTCTGCCTCCTGAGTGCTGGAATTAAATGTGGGCACCAGTATGTCTTATCCAATCATTCTCTTAAGAATTCTGAGATTCTGATAGGTAGGTTCCATGTGAGTATGACTTACCAGAGCAGCAGTCCAATACTGCTGGTTTTTTTTTTTTTTGTAAAGGTGCCCCCTTCCTCCATAAAGACAGGGGTTTCCATCACTTAGGCTATCCTCAAACTCATGAGGCAGTGGACAACTTTCAACATTTGATTTCCTGCCTCTGCCTCATCTGGTATGGTCCTGGGCAAGGTCCACTCCACTGTCAGCTTCAACTAGGGCTCCTTGGTTTTCCTTATGGTTTTGGGGAGCTGTTTTTAGTACCAACTTGCAAGCATGTTACTGTGAAAACTTCACAATTATGGTCCTCTTCTTACACTGTAACCACATAGTTTCAGAGGACTGACCTGTAGGCATTTTGGGCATGTTACCTCTCTAGTTTATGCTGATACCTTTCCATTAATTTTGGCTTAACTATTATTCTGGCTTCTTGAGAATACTTAATTTTTAGCAATTCTTGTCTAATATATGCATCTAGAAGCCATCAGCTTCCCTTTAACTGTGGTGTTAAACTGATAGGCTTTTGAGTGCGGCGGCATGCACCTTTTAATCCCTGCACTCGGGAGGCTGATGCATGTGGATCCCTGAGAACTTGCAGCCAGCCTGGTCTACATAGTAGAGTTCCATGTCCGTCAGGATCACATACTTGAGACCATTTCAGAAACCTCTTTTCTTTTTTTGGAGACAGGGTTTCTCTGTGTAACAGTCCTGGTTATCCTGGAACTCACTTTGTAGGTCAAGCTCACCTCGAACTCAGAGATCCACCTGCCTCTGCCTCCCAAGTGCTGGGATTAAAGGCGTGCGCCACCACTGCTCAGCTTTAAAATCTTAAAAATTTTACTTTGTGTGTGTGTGCGTGCACCATGGTATGTAGACATTAGAGGATAGCTTGCAGGACGCAGGTCTACCCTTCCAATGTGTTTAATCCAAAGATTAAACTCAGATCATCAGGACTGATGGTAAATGCCCTTGCTCCCCAGGCCTAATGTAGTGCCCCAAACCCTAAAATTTGTTTAAAAATAAGAAAAATGGAAGAAAAAAAAAAGGATCCTGTTTTGTTATGTGGGCTTACACTCCTGCTTCATCTCCCAGTGGCTTTGACTACAGCTGTGTGCTCCTGTGCCCAGCTTCGTTGGCAGCTTCTCAGTGGTCAAGCATTCCACTCTGATGTGTGGTCTGGAGGCATTTCCCACAGATGTGTTGGATGGATTGTGCTGTTTCTGTTCCTACATCTTCACTAATCTGGGGAAGGCCCAGCTCCCACTGCATGCTGGAGCAGCTGTAGGATATGCCATCCTACGAGGTCAAGATGGAGGGCCTGGATAGGGAGAGGTGCCTTCTTCAATAATGTCACTGGGCAGGTTGCTCAAGCTCCCATAAGCTAGCCTTCTGAAAATAAACCAACAAACAGAGAATACACTTTGCCCACTCCCAACACTGCACTAGACATATGGGTCAGAGGAGTGAGGCAAAGACAAGGCTGGGAATGAACACCATGAAGAGACCCCGTGAGCATGCAGCTAGATGCCCAGGACCCGAGTCAGAACAAGTGACACACCAAGAATCAGCATCCTGACGCCACGTGTAACAAGTACAGGCCAACTACACCAAAGGTACTGTACTGCATGCTTACCTGTATGCCACCAGTGAGGGACAGGCCGCTCTGGAATGGCAGGCTCCTCTCAGCTGTTCTCGTCTTAGGCTTCTATGGGCGAAGGTTAGTGGGTTCCCAGGGTATGCTATAGACAACACCCCTGAGCAATGGGAACCCAAATGTGAATTATGACATTTGCTGCCTAGAGTTGCTAACAAATTACAGGCTAGGTGGGGGACACCAAACATTTGTTGGTTCAAAGTTCCGGGAGCCCAAAGACTTGTTTTCCAAAGAAAACAACACACAGGTACAGAAGGGTCTGGGGAGACCTTACAAAGCACCACGGTGGCAGAATGCCTTCTCTGCCAAGGTCTAGAAGGACCTGATTCCAGTAAAGAAACAGTCACCTGGGTACCACCCGAGGCTGGGTAGACAGGCTGTGCAGGCTCACTGGCTGCCGAGGGTCCTCACACTGCAAGACGTCCATGCTTCTTTTATTCACAGGGCTGTATGGGGTCCACTGCTCGGCCACAGCACACAGGCTTCCTCACAAGTTCTTAGTGTAGCACTGATGACCTCGATGTGAGCAGAGCTTCCACAGGGCCCTGAGTTGATGTCCTGGTGTAAATACAGAGGCTGACAGGCGCTTGAGGGCCTAACAGTGCCTGCATCAGCCTTAAAGTTTGCTCACGGACATTTTTGTTAGGAAGCAAGTTCAATGGGGTTTAAGTCACTGTTCCTTCATCTGTAACCATTTTTCCCCCCGAGGCAGGGTTTCTCTGTAGCTTTGGAGCCTGTCCTGGAACTAGCTCTTGTGGACCAGGCTGACTACGAACTCAAGAGAGATCCGCCTACCTTTGCCTCTTGGGAGCTGTTATTAAAAGTGTGCGCCACCACCGCCCGGCTCCAAAAATATCTTCTAAAGGTATATTAGAGCTGTTTTACAGATTATATATGGTTGTAGTAACAGAACTCCAACATCTCTGGTGACTTAGAGGCACCATGGGTCCCCAGTTGGCATTCTTGGTTTTGGTTACAGTGGCCTAGGATGGCTTCAAACTCTCCATTTAGCAGAAGGTAACTTTGAAATTTTGGTCCTCTTTGCTTCCACCTCTGTAGTGCTGGGGCTACAGCTGTATGTTATAGTATCCACTTTTATGTGGTTCTAGAAATTGAACCCAGGGCTTTGTGCATGTTAGGGAGGCAAGCAGTCCTCTAATAAGCCACCTTGCAGCCCGAACACTCCTCTGAAGCAACCTGGTTAACTGTTCCATGGGCTCTATATAAACTTGGAATGAAGTGCACACAGTTAATGCAGGTTCTTTATTGGTTTCAATGTGTTAGGAGACGTGGTAATAAATGATACCCTTACATTCTCTTAACCAAAAATATAACAAGTATTTACACTCAGTAAAAATACAAAAGCATACAGAGGCACTGTCTTTCTAAAAGACATAAGTTTAAGAGGCATCAAAAACTAGGAGACAACATTGCTTGTTACAGGATGCCTTACAATCATTGAATTGTGCAGATAATTGTCACTTGATCATAGCAACTGTGCAATTTTGCTTTTTGCTAAACTCACATTTCAATGTTAAAACATCTACCAGGTCAACTGCATTCTGTACATTAAAAATAAAGAGGCCTTTTAAATAGCACAAAAGCTAAAGATGAAGTAGGGTTTAAGTTTCAACTTGAAAATGTACCCAACTCAAGGCTGATTCCCCCTCCCCTTTACAGCATGTAATGGAATTCTGAAAGGATACACTTAATGTCTTCTAGAACCTTTCAATCCAAGTAATCACTGTTTTAAACTTAAGGAATCCTTTTTCCTCCCCCCTTTTTTGTAATTATAAAGAAACTAGTGTAGCTACTGCTGCTTTTCCAGTTTGGTAGAGATCACAGAGATGAACATGTCACCCTCGTGAATATTCTCTAAAGGATTTTTCTCTTCAAAGATCACGTTGAAAGACACCAGTTACAGGAAATGAAGTCTGGGGATCGCAAGGAACCTTGCTGTAACGAGCACTGGGACTCAGTAACCAATCTCTCACTGTTTGGCAGATTCTGCACGAAGAGTCTCCTGCTCTGACAGTCTTGGCAGATGCTGGGCACTAGCCTCTTTAGTCATGTTACACTTAGGACAAGGACAGATGGGGATTTGGAACTGGAGCAAGCATGGGCTTAAGGCTTCCCTTGTTCTAGTCACATGACAAAGTAAAGAAAAAAGGCAGACATGATTTTTTTCGGGGACTTATATACATCATATCACAAATCATTTGGTTTTCATTCTGATCAATATGATCAGCTGGTCTGAACACTCACAGATAAAGCTCGATATAACCAAGGCAGCTACACAGTGCAAGTTCAAAGCCACAAGCCTCAATGCTCTGTGCAAGATATTTACACCACTGAGGACCAAGGCAGGTCAGGCTCTGTCTGAAGACCTGCTAGACAAACAGAAGCTGTGCAAAGAGCACATTTCTCTAGAGTAATGGATAGAAAATGGTGGCAATGAGTACCCAAACTTGGATTAAAAAGGTGGACATAGCAAAAATACTTACTTTGTTTTGGACACGGAAACAATATTATGCAAACAGGTGAATAAAAAACTTCACACTCAGAGACAGCACAGTTCATAGGTCAGATCAGTTAAGCATGGCTGTTAAGCTTCAGTGGCCGCGCAGGATGCTTTCAACTTTGAAGGGCCAGCAAGGTTCTGCCTCACTGTACTGAAGTGCACCTGGGCTCACGTCTAAGGCTTCTGGGTTAAGGTCTCCCCAGGGGAATTCATCAGTCCCTACTTTTCCTAAAGAGACAGGCATTCTGTGGGAGGACAAAACATTTACATTTGAAGCTGTTCTGATTCTCAAGTGGTTGGCAGGAAACAGGAAGAGAGAGCAGCAGAAAAGCACAGTCTTGAGAAGGCGTTGGTCACGTGACTGCTCTGCAGCAATGCTGCCATGCTTAGTGCACTTAGAATGGCTTTGGCTTTTTTTGGTAATTACAGAAGTTTATGAAACCTTATTTGCCTTTATATTACAAAGCAAATGAAAAAATTTAAATATGTTATTTAACATTTAAATACATTAACTACAAAATGTTATGATTAATTTGTAAAAATGTGAAAAGTCTACTTTATTTCATAAGCAGTCACTGAATTTGAATAAAGAGTGCCATATCCAGGAGGTCACAAAGGATGTCCTCTCCAGGGTAGAAGTCCCCTCCATTACCCTAGTGCCTTTCTCTTACACAAGTCTATCCCTTGGTTACTGAGCTCTGTGGAGGGTTCTAAGTTCAAGTTCAATGATTGCACATGTGGCTTGTAGTGCAAGCCACCAAATAAGTCAAGATGACCTTCATCATTACATCCATACTTAAAAAATGCCTATGTACCACATGTACTCAGTGCTTCCGGAAACCAGGAGGGTGTTGGATTCCACTTCTGGAGTTACAGGCAGTTGTGAGCTACCATATGAGGGCTAGGAATTAAATAAACCAGGGCCCTCTGCAAGAGCATCTTAACCACTGAGCCATCTCTCTAGCTCCTACACTAATTTGTTTAAACTAGGAATTCCACACTTGAGTTGTGAAATGTTAGCTTAGGGTGGGTTCCAATAGAAACAAAACTCTCTAGAAGCCATTCCCATTGGATTTGTAGAATCCTCACAACTGGACGCAGCATGATGTTCACTTCAGAAATAGATCCAATGTTAACTATTCCTTCTTTGGAAATTAGGGTTCTCCCTCCCTATTCGACCTCTGTTCCCCTTCCCAAAGGATTGCTAAGACCCCTATGGCTGTTAAAGCCCATGCCATGATAAGCAGGCTGCTCACACTTCACCTGTATAGGTGTCTAGTTCCCACCTGAGTGTCTGCTACAATAGTGCCACATCTCTATACCTATGACAGGATGATGTCTGTTGCTCAGACCATAGACAGCTGTATAGCCTCAGACAAACAACAGCTAACAAGAGCTCTTGAATACAAACAAAACCACAATACTTTAAATAATAAGTTACTTTTCAAATACACAAGACTATCCTTGGTATTGGCAGACATTTTGAATGTGTCCTTTAGCCCAAGCTATGGCTTGGAAATAATAATACCACTATCTTTAAAATGATTTACAAAAAGAGAAACCTATAGTGATATACAGGGGGGCAACTCTGAGCTTGAATGTGGTCCCAAGGCAGGAGTGATGTGCAAAGTGAAGGCTGGGATCAGGTGCAACATCCAGTTTAAGAAAACTGCACCTACAGGGCCAGAAGAAACGGAAGCATGACTCAGGAAGAGCTCATCCTCAGCCCAGCGAGGAAACTTCATGGTTGGTGACAGCAGTGAGCTGTTGGCCTTGGCCTGCAGAACCACGAGCTCTTGTCCATGCTCCTGACTTCCAGTGGTCTCCAAAGGGCATCCAAAGACTAGACTGCAGACACCTGCTCATTTTCTGAAAATGATAAAAATACAATTAGCTGGCATATCTATCTGCTAATGCAGATCAAGTAATAACCAACAGATTATTTGCTATACGAGAAACTCTCCCTATCTCAACAAATCTTGGCAGACATTCTATTAAGAACCAGGCTTCTTTGTAACACCATGGTTTCTAATCATACTGAGGACTGACAGGAAGCTAGAATTTCAAAACTAAAATTCTTTTACAACCCCCCTCCCTGTGTGTGTGTGTGTGTATACAAATGCCACTGTATATGTGTGAAGGTCAGATGGTCACTTTTCTTTCACTGTGCGGATTCAGGGGATCAGGTTTGGCAGGAAGTGCAAAGGCACTGCTGAACCATCTTGCTGGCCTCCATAGTTTTCTTTAATGTGTGTATGTAGAGGGGTACATATATGTATGTATGGGTATGTGTGTATGTGCATGGAGACTAGAGGTTGACATATGATGTCTTATTGGATGGATTTCTCAGTAAACCCAGAGTTTGCTAATCTGACTGCTCTCCAGTGGGATTACAGACAGCCACTCTACTTTCCAGCTTTCACACAGATTTCTGGGTTCATGATGGCATGGCAAGCACTTCATCCACTGAGCCATCGCCCCAGACCATAAATGGTTTCAATATATCACTTCACTATTATAGTTGTTTAGAAGGCGAAAACAATTACTTCCAACGAAGAAAAAACTTCAACCTTTGGCAACAGCTACAAAGTTCATCAAGAGTTTCTCTAGCCAGAGGAGCGGAGTCAATACTGTCTTTACAGAACTGCCACTTGCAGTTGTCATCAGTACCTGCTCTCAGATGTCTCCTACTGGAGCTGCTGCTTCATTAGCAAAGGCAGCGATACTCCTCGTCAGCTAGCAACAGAGCAATGCGTAGAGATACAGTCTGTGTTTACAAAATTTAGTGACTATTTAAATGTTCCTTATAATTTGTGTGTGTGTGTGTGTGTGTGTGTGTGTGTGTGTGCACTATAGTGTTCACAGAGGCCAGTAGATAACTTTTGTGTTAGCTTTCTCCTTTGTGTGGGTTTGGGGGACAGAACGTAGGCTGCCAGGCTTGCCCAAACAAATACTAAATACTTATTTTGTTTGCAGTGCAAGTGTTTGAACCCAGGGCCTGTACCTGGCCAGTCAAGAGCTCTACCACCGAGCTACATGCCCAGATCTTATTTTTTTTTAAAACAAATTTAAAGAGAGCTACAAACATTACAAGTTATTACATATATCAAAGGAAAGATCTTTCTATGCTCCATAATTCACTTAAGAGCCATTTAGACAGTTTGTCAACGTACCATCTGCTTCGCTATCTGCATCAGCCACATCTGCTAGTTTGGGATGGGACGGCTGCAAGCTATGCCTGTGAGGCTGGGATCCGGTCTTCGAGGGAACCCAGGCCAAGGTGTGGCTACTGGGAGGAGCTGGCGGCAATCTAGACAGGCTGTTAAACATCATCTTTGACCTCTGCACTGCCACACTATAGTCTGGAGGTTTTAGATGAGGGTGGGGTCCTTCCTTTACGTCCGCTAAAGAAATTCCCAGATATCCTGGAGGAGTGGGAGGTGGCTCCCTATACCTATCACCTTTCTTGGGTGAGGTGACACAGTACACTGGTGTGAAAAAAATAAGCAGTGAAAATGTTAATGGAAAAACATAAGAAACAAAGGAAAAAGAACTCCACATTGAACATTACAATGGCAAAAATATAACTTAAAAACACAAAATAAATACATTTAGACACAATGATAGCAAAGTGAAAATGTTCTTAAAAACACCAACATTTAAACCTATGGTACAAACAAAAACAAAACCAATACCTATCGGATATTTTAGGAAAATTCCATAAACAGCTTCATGAAGCAGCAACAGCACACTCCTCCCAAGACAGAGACAGCTCTCACGCCCAGCAGCTAGACCACAAAGATGACCAGTCAGAGAGATTTCTGCTGGCTGAAAATGATCGACTCTGACCACAGCACTGGCACTTGGGGCAGACACATTCTCAGTCTACGTATGCAAACCACTGAACTTTCCCAGTGCAGATGAACGAATTCCCTGTGGGAATCTTATTTTTGTTTTGAAATAGGGTCTCTACATAGCCCTGGCTGGCCTGGAACTCAGAGATCACCTGCCTCGGCCTCCTGGTGTTGGGATTAAAGGTGTGCATCACCACGCCTGGCTGGGGTTTTACTTTTAACTCCTTTTTATTTTTCTGACTAAAGGGTAGAAAAAAAAAAACCCTGAAGTTTAGGAAATGTGACATTAAGAATAACAGTAACTTTAATTTTCTTTTCTTTTTCTTTTTTGCTATGTGTGTAATAATCCCCTGGGACTAATGTGAAGCTTCAAAAAGCATCAGAAAAGGAAGGGAGGGAGCTTGATTATATGTTGATGATACAGATGACATTTAAGAAGACACTGCCCACACACAAGCAGAATGGATTTAAGGAGTATGAGATAATTTTCACATCAACAAGAGGCTTGTCCATGTGGATTTCTACTCTTCTACATTAAAACTCGCATGTAATGTCAGGATCAGAGTAGCTTGTTTCCACAAGAGGACAAGCAGGCAGTGGGAAGATTGTCAAGGAGAGAAAATTGAAGGAGGATTTGCCCAAAGCCACCAAGAAGTGAAAGAGTTTAAAATTAATACTCGGAGGGACATAGACATGTATATTCTTAGAATCCTGACAAAATGAGAAGGGAAATGACCACTATGTAGAGATGCACTAAACAAATCCAAGAACTTCAAGGTCAGCAACTGCCCTTTCCTTTTTTTTCCTTTTTAAATAATTATATCATAATGACATTGGCTTGATGGTATTTCACATGAACAGAGAAGCAGAGATATTATGTATAAGTATTCAAGTAATTCAGGGAATAAACAACTTGATGGCTAAATATACTACAAAAGCTTACTTAGACAGCAATCCACAAATCAGTTACCAGCGGGTGATACACACCAGGCTAGATACGCTGAAATGCTTGGGGTCTGTCTCTGCTTTGCGGTGCCTGAAAGTGAGCACAGGGCCTTGAGCTGCTAAGACCTCCTTTATCATGGAACATGTAAAAGAGGATTCACTGTTTCCGTCATGGATACACAGCAGCTGTGGTACCAACAATCAATCCTTTTGTCTCTACTGTGGAGTCAAGTCACACCACACACCTGACAGTCCTAACAACGTCCCTCCTGCTGCTCATGCTCTGTCCACTTTCACGGCTTGAGCATCACTTGTGCATCTGTGTTTTACACATATTTGAGAACTATGTGTCTTTTCTGCTACTCGTGGTCATTTCCCTTCTCATTTTATATATAAATTCAAGGACATGTATGACAGAGGAAAACAAAGTTCCCGAGAAGCCATAAATTTTGGGGTGATAAATTGTGGAAGGAAGAAAAAAGTGCAGAGTGGGAGAAATAATAAAATATCTTTAAGGTAGCCCAATGTCCTCTTTTAGGGGGAGAGGATACATAGCCCCTCAACACCAGTGATACAAACTAACTTGTACTTACCAATCAACCCTCTGTCTGTACTGGAAGTGACAGTTTTATAAACTGGGTCAGTGGTGTCCCTGGTCTCCAAGCCACCAGGGGCCTCTGTTGGTGCACTTTCCAAAACCCTCCGCTTAATTGTCCCATAGTTCGGTTCATATGTGTCCGAGAGGGAGCTAGAAGAGGCCCAACTCTGCCTCAGCTGACTGGTCTCTAGGCTGCCTTTGCACTGGCCACAAGTTCTTGAGTAGCCTCCTTTAGAACAGGCACAGGGCTCACAGTCAGTGGGCTCAACCTCAGCAATAGGGTCATCTAAATGTGTGTGCCTGTAAGTGTTCAGAAAGTCCCAGCTTTTGGGGTTTGGAAGGCTTTGGAAGTTGTCATGGGAGCTGCTGGAGCAGGAAGTCCAACTGCCCCGCCCACTGTCAGCTGCTTCCAGCAGGATGTGCTCATGAGACATCTCTTCACTGCTCAGAGAAGATGGGACAGCTACACCCTTGATAAGAGTCGGCTTTGACAGCATCCACCTAAAACAGAGACGCACAGATGAGTAATGGAGACTTCCCAGCACATGTGTCCCTCCTAAAAGAGACCAGGATATACCTGAATGCTTAGTGAGGCAGTGTTTTCTCCACAAAACATTCACTGACTTTAAATAAAAACACAAGATGAAAAGTGAAACGAATGGAAATAAACGCACCTTTGTCAATACACTGCTCCCCCAATATGCAGAATTAGCATTTCTTTTCCTTCCCTTCCTTCCTTTCCCTTTCCCTTTCCTTTCCTTTCCTTTTTTTTTTTGGTTTTTCGAGATAGGGTTTCTCTGTGTATCTCTGGCTGGCCTCAAACACACAGAGATCTGCTTGTCTCTGCCTCCCTCAGTGCTGGGATTAAAGGCGTGCACCACCACCGCCCAGATGAGAACTCAGCATTTCTAAACTGAGGAACCATGTTTTATTTTTTCACTACCATCTGAGGTTAACTGAGAATGAAGTGACAAAAGTGCCAATTACACAGATGTCCACATTTATAACAAGGTTCCCAAACATGGGCCACAGGTACCCAACAGTCTATTTCTAAACAGTTAATGACAGAGAGGATTTCTGTATTTTAAATAGTATGTATGCCCAATTTGCAGCCTGCATGTGGGCACATATAGTTACAAACACAGCACAATACAAAATCTGTAAACATATTTAAGACACTATGAGGTATCGTTTTATGTTTTGTGTGTGTGTGTGTGTTAATTCAATTGTACTGTTTTTGAATTTCAACTGTTTGAAAGACAACAGTCTCAATGTCAAAAGACTAGACATGAGACTAAAGATCAAGGCCTGGCCCCACACTCCAAGCTCTTGTAATGTGCTAGATATACATGCTAGACAGGAAGTGTGTTGTATAATACAATCTTTCTGAGTAATCGCTAACAGTCAAGAGCCATGACTCTAGTAACAACAGCAGGCACACAATGCATTCTTAGCAATCGACAGGATACATGGCAGAAACTAACTTGAACAAAGGGAATTTAGGAACACAAAAAAATGTTTGCCCATGTATTTTTCAAATAGTATGTATTTCCAAACTCAGTATGTACAATGGGCATACGTGTAGCCTCATACTCTTACTAGGAATGTCTTATAATGGACCTACTTGAGGAGGGTGTAAGGTCAGGTTGTGAGTGTTATTGATTCGAGAGGAACACAGACATGGACGTTTACCCGTGACCAAGCTGACTGTGGTCTCTGATTCCTGAAGGGTGATCTGTCTTTTCCAATGTCCCCGCCATGGGCTCAGGAACTGCCAGGGTGTGGGCGGAAGACCGTTCATCCTGTAGAGCCGCAGACATGGAGTCCACGGAACAGTTGCTCACAATGCTGGACCGAGAGGAGATTTCACTGTGGCTGGAGTCAGACAAGTTGTCAGACTTGGCTGATGGTATGAGTGTGTAACCTAAAGGAGAAAAGAACACTGATTAAACCAAAAATAGGAGAACAGGAAGGGGCAGCCAAGGGAACACCAAGAAAAAATAGGGGACAAAAAACATAGTAGGAAATCTCAGTTTTCATGCTTGAAGATATGAGAACGGCAATTTTCTCCATACCTTTCCTATCCAGCCATTCACCTACCATCCACACCACACCCACAGAACTCCACACTGAAGAAAAAGAGCCAAAAGCTGGTATTACTGTCCAGGCTCACGCACTTTCAAATATTCAACAAAACAAGAACAATGAACATATTATAAACATTAGCAAGTACATACAGTATAGCTTCTCTCTTTTTAACTCTGTGCCCCCTTCTTCGACTGATATAAAATATTTCATGGCCCATGCTGGGGAAGGGATAGGAATGGAGACAGGCTCAAAGAACTGTTCCTGGAAATCTTCAAAGTGCACACTCTTATCTCAGATATTCTACTTATTCTACCCAAGTCTTTTCCCAAGTTGAGGGTCACTATTTCAGTATTTTCAATCGATTATTTTTTTGCAATTCTAAGTAAGAATACAACTCAGGACCTTGTATGGGCTGCTCAAATGAAAACTCCAGTCCTGTTTTTGTGCATATGTGCATACACATATGTGGCATATGTTCATGCGGGTATGTATGTCCACGTGTTTAGGTCAGAGGTCAAGGTGTCTTCCTTGACTGCTCGCTACTGTATTTTTGAGACCAACAGTCTCACACTGAATCTGCAGCTCCATTAGCTGGCAAGGCTAGCTGGCCAGAGAGTCTCTTATCCTCCTGCCTTGTGCTAGGGTAATATAACGCACAATGGATTTTTCACCTGGATGCAGAGAATATGGACTCAGAACCTCACACTGAAAGATCTTCCTAGCCCTGTTTCAGTATTTTTAAACAACTGTTTTAGATTTGAACATGATTAACTTTGTTGAGAATTAAATAACTGAAGAGATTAGAAAGTACAAGGATGAAAATAGCATCTGTTTTCCAATCTTCTACATCTTACTGCATAGTGCATTGCTACAAAGGCTTTGTTTATTTTGGAGGGATGAAGTGAGGTGATCCAAAATCACATCTACAGTATGATGGTTAAAGGTACCAAGTGTTCTATTTTGAGACAGGGTTTCTCTGTGTAGCTTTGGTGCCTGTCCTGCTCTTGTAGACCAGGCTGGCCTCGAACTTAGAGATCTGCCTGCCTCTGCCTCCTAAGTTGTTTAAGAAACAACAGTACTTTCTGTTCTCAAGGCAGAGTGAGGTCTGATAGATCACATGACTTTTGAACTAATTCCCAGAAATATTCATTGCTAAGGAAGAAATGGAGGCTCTTGTATGTTACTGATTCTAAGTAATAAAAAAGAAGACAGTAAGCTTAGTGCCAGGGCCTCCTTATGCCTTAAGAATTTTGGCATGTTTAACTGAATTCAACTGGAGATTAAAAAATGAGTGTGAAGTAACATTTTCAAGAGGTGCCATTAATCATTCCAAAGAAAAAAAAATCAAGATCCAGAAATGTGTGGTTTACATTTGGGCTTATGGGGCCAAGAACAGTAAGACAAGACAAGCCAGTGTTTCTGACTTCCACCACACAGCCTTGCACTCACCAGTGTCCATGAAATGACTCTTCCATTTTTAAGATGACCAGGACAATGGAAATGGCAAACAAGCATTCAGACGAGCCAGCCTTCTACTTCTAAAGAGAATCACTGTCTCTTGCATTATACAGATTTCTTTACTATTTCAAATCAATATTATCTTAATGTTACATTATTTTATCCTTTGTTACATCAGAATCTCAAGTGTAATTTATACTAAGGATTGTTGAATCACATATACACCTGGCACTTGAATTCAAAGCAATGAGATCTGGGGTGGGACATGGTAATTTAAAAGGTTCCAGATGATTCTGAACCTGTTGGGCTAACTTCCCTCCCAGAGGCATTTTAAAGTGATGACATAAGACATAGGAAAAGACGTGCTTTTTTGGCTCACAGAACCCCCCCCCCCCCCCCCCCGTTGAGGAAGTAAGATGGCAAACAGGTTCCGAGGCAGAGGGTGGAAACGGCTTGTGATGGGGGTTTACATGAAACTCAACATTGGTTCTTAAGTTTTCTCTGATAATCTCACTCAGTCTCAGCTGCTACCAGAAGAAAATACAGAAACTACAGAAAACAAGTAGACAAGTTTACTAATTCAACATAGCAGTCAGAGCAACATACGTACAAGCGAGGCACAATAAATCAGTAATTCTTTGCTGCTAAAGGTTCTAGAGCACTCAGCATAAAATGCTTAATTGCATCTACTACATCATCTGCCCAACCTCTGACAGATGGCTGAATTCAAGCCATATTTACATTAATAACTTAAAATAAACTTAACACTAATATTAAATAAGGAACTTTTCAGAGAGTCTTTCTCCGCTTAGGCTTGAACCGTGTACAGAAGCAGCTGAGAGCGGTACTGTGGCCTCGGCTACTTGAGTTGCAGATGGCATTCCCTTTCTCATCTGTGAGGTTGCTTCCAACACCCTTCACTTTCTCACAGCTGTCTGTAGCTTGATTGTGATCTGTGTCCTCTTTTTGGCTGTTGACTAGTCTCTCCCTTGAAAGAGTTCTCTCCCTAAATCTTCTAAACGGGGATGTCATTCTTTTCCTGGTTGTGTTCTCACAACTTGTCCTGTCTCTATTCTCCTCAGTGGCCTTCTTCGTCCTGTCTGTTCTTTTTGCTGTGCTCCCAGTAATCTGGAGGATTTTCTTTTGCAAGTAAACCCCACCTATTCCGGGACAGCTCTGGCCACTGATCTTGGTGCTGGGCTCACGGGGAGGGGGTGAGGAAGACCCTGAGAGTTGCAGCGGGATGCTGTGAGCAGATAGGACACTGCCAACTGGAGAAAGAGATGCAAAAACCCTGACATCATCAATTAATTCTTTTCAATCAGTCATAATTAGTTTGGTTTACAAAACATTTCACTATTTTAAAACTTTATCATCTTGACAATACCTAATTGAACTACAGCAACAGTTCTTTTTAATAAATGAAGAAACTATATAGCTACTATAGAGCATAAACACCTG
Source organism: Alexandromys fortis (assembly GCF_014885135.2). NCBI lineage: Eukaryota > Metazoa > Chordata > Mammalia > Rodentia > Cricetidae > Alexandromys > Alexandromys fortis. Next base: position 3,299,279 of record NW_026067978.1, on the reverse strand, counting down.
TTCCTACAAGACAAAACAGGAAAGGAATTCCCTCGCTTAGAACAAGCTAACCAAAAAAGAAAAAAAAAAATAATGCTGAAAGCAAGTCATGCTGGTAAAAAATATAAAGAGAAATATGACAAGAATATAAGGCGATCAGAAACATTTAGGAAATGTTAATCTTAAGAAATGATGCCTTAGAATTTTCAGATTAAAAAAAAAAACTCAAAAAGGACTTGCACAGGCTACAAGGACACCTTTATATAGTGCCATTTCTGGTGCAGATGGGGATCCAGGAGGAATGTTCAGGTGGTTTGGTTCACCTTCCAATGTGTGTGGTAACATACGCAGGTGGTGGAGGTCAGAGGACAATCTGGGTGGTGCTTGCCCTGAGGAGCAGCTCACTGATTGGCCCAGCAATCTGCCTGTCTCGACTTCCCCAGGCCCAGGACAAAGCATGCTATCATCCTGAGGTTTCACATGGTGCTGGGGTTCCATATTTGCATAGTATGTGCTTTATTAACTGAGCCATATTCCTGGTTCTTGGCTTCTAAGATACTGTTTAAATTCTCCTTATGTAAATATGAAATAGGTTTACTTTATTAGTAAGGAGAAAAAACCCAATCCCAAAGTTTAACAAGAACTGAGAACAGCTGAATAATGTACTTTTATTGTAATAATTTTGTTCAGCCAAAGGTTACTGGCATGAACCTGTTTATGAAAATAGATGTACCAAGGTTGAGTTGGGTTTTTCTATTTTTGTAAGGTTCTCATTATGAAAATCCAAATGGCCACAAACTTTCTACAAACTTAAGGATGTACCTCATATAAGTCCTCCTGCCACAGCTGGCTGAATGCCAGCTGAGTATGTTACTCTGGCCCTGCAGGACCATTTGTGAGACTAAAGATCAGATGAGTTGTAGAGATCTGATGAAGGTGTTCTGGATAATCAGCTCATATAAAACAAAAAAAGGCACAGATCTGTGTGTCTTATAAAAGCATAATGAGATACAGCAGAATCAGAAACTGTTTTCTGAATATACCTACTATGTATATATTCCTTCTAGATCCTGTTTGATTTCATGAATCATTCCTTAGTAAAATCTCAGAATCCCAGTTACCTGAGGGTAGAAAGGGCCGGGGAGCAAGGGAGCCGAACTATGCTGAGGCCACAGCAGGGAAAGGAAGAGACGCTTGATTTATTCGCTGACAACATACAGAAATACCATTTCTTTTAAACCATATACATTGGTCGTAAAGCAGAGGGTCTTTCTGAACCTTATAAACAAGTCACAAATGGTAACAAAGAAGTAACAAGGGATAGGGTGTCATACTAGGTATTACATCACTACACCCCAGCTGGCAAAAATAGTTCTGAAGAGAGAACCTTAGACCTTGGGAAGAGAGTGAGCTGCGGGAGCTCCTCCTTCTAGCCAGGACTAACAAACTTCACTCCTTTCTGGCCAGGTAATGCCCTCTTCTGTGGTTATTTAAAGGGCATTGCCCCCCTTTTTTACACTCATGAATAGTCCAGGACTAGGGCACCTTTATCTCTGAGCGTAGGCTCAGAGGGTGGAGGGCCAGAGTAATAATCACATGCTCTTTAGCCTGTCGCATGTGTTCAACATCATGTGGCATCTCACAGTCCTGGATACCCAAGAAAAGCTCAGTCTAACTCATGAAAATGTACGTGAAGAACAACAGTCTCTGACTTTTCTTCGTTGATTTTGTGTAAATGTAAAAACCACAGAAAGGCACAGGTTATTTCAAATGTCCATAAATAAAAAGAACAGAGCAAACCAAAAGTGGAAATCTAAATAATTATTTCTTTTTTGAGACAGGGTTTCTCTGTGTAGGCCTGTTGTCCTGGAATTTATATTGCATATCAGGCTAAGAGATCTGCCTGCCTTTGCTGCCCCAAGTGCTAGGATTAAAGGGGTACATCACCGTGCCCAACTAAGATTGCTTTTATCCCCCTACATTTTGCACTTGAACAAAAACAAAAAGAAAGTTTTTTCAGAGTGGGGTCTCAGGCCTTGAACCTAGAATGGAGCTGCTGATGGCCATGACCTCCTGACCCCCTTGCCTCCTCCTCCCAAGTGCTGGGATTTCAGGTGTGCACCATCATGCCCAGTATAAATACAATTTCTTGAATAGTTTTATTTGCAAATTCTCCATAGAAATGTTCAAATATTGGAAACTAGAAAGATGGCACTGAGCACCAGCAAAGACCAAAACAACTGTGATTTATGCCCTCATTTCTACTCATGCTTGTCCTTTGCCCAAGAAGCTAAGTATCACGCCCTAAATACTGGAGTTCTAGTTACATGATGACTGACACCTGAAAAATGTTTGAACAATTCAATGTGAAACATTAATTCATGTTCTGTCATTTGCTTACAGACTGAAAAGCCAAGTGTGCTGACATGCTGTTTGGTCTGAAAAGAGCTAGCACGAAAAGTTCTATCTTACCTTTGCGAGGGGAACTCTGAGGAGATGCAGGAGGGCTAGAATGCAGAGAGGATGCCACAGAAACAGTGTCTTCTGTGTGCTTCTTACCACTCACTTCTTCAGTTGGTCCTAAACCCTTTGGAGGTAAACTTGTACCTAAAATTAAATAAATAAAACACATAGAAATAAAGCAGCAAATAAGTATCATTTTACAATTAAAGCCCTGAGACAATGGCTGGTAGAGTCAACCAAGACATGTAAGTGCACTCAGGGACTGAGTGACTAGGAGATGGCACACAGGTCTCATTCTCTAGGTTATTTGTTCAAACTCAGTTGGTCAGTACAGGTAAGATTAAATGAGGAAATTTGTTTTGTGGCAGAGGGAAATCAAATACACCGTCCAAGTATAGTGCCCCAACCACCCACAATGATATACGGTTGCAATCTTAAGAGAGAAGATTGAGGTTCAAACTTTGCACTCCCCCCTTAACGTAGCCCCTTCAAGAGAGCAAAATACGCCAGAGGTAGTGTGTGCCAGCCTCGTCACCACCTGAGGAGCATCTCTGCTGTGGGTACACATGAGAGGCTGTAGGGCTGCCAGGTCAGCCCTTTTCAAGATCACTAAATTCATACTACAGAAGAAAAGTAAGCAAAGGACAGGAAAATTGGATGGTACTCACAAAACCATTCTTGTAAAGTTCTATTCTCCACCAGCTGCCTATTGAGCATAGATCAGATTCTGAAATGGTTATTGTGGAATAATCTTTTGGTACACTGTGAATTTGTGTTACTCAGACTAGTTTAATAGAAAGCTGAACGGCCAACTGCTAGGCACAATTTTCAGGCAGAGAGGATGCTTAGAAGGTGGCAGAGATGTCAAGAGACATTGAACAAGCAAGACACGGAGGAGGAGAGATAATAGCCATGAGCCACATGGCAGCATATAATAGAAATGGGTTAATTTAAATTATAAGAGTAGTTAGAAACAAGCCTAAGTTTTCGGCCATGCTTTTATATTAAATAAGTTTCTGTGTCATGATTTTGGAGCTGGCTGAAGGGATGGAGAATGACTTACTCCAAATGGTTCAGTCTAGTTACTTTTTGGAGTCCTTAGGAAGTCACTGACTACTCTCAGCATAAAGCAAGGATGACTGTGGTGAGGAGCTGGTACAGCAACAGCAATCTTCTCACTTGCCTGTGAATTTATTCTATTTCCTCCTCCCCACAACTATAGTGATATTTCATTTGTATTTTAACAAATAATGCTTGCATGAAGATCAGAATGCAAAACAGCCACACTAGTCAGTCATATTGGCCAGGTAGTAGTGGCACACACCTTTAATCCCATTGCAAGAGAGGAGTATAAAGCAGGATGAGACAGGGACTTTTTCCGCTCTTTTTCTGGTAAGAAGATTTCATAGAGTTAAGAGCCCTCTAGTGGCTTGGCTGCTTTGCTTTTCTGATTTTCATGTTGAACATCCCAGTATCTGTCTCTGGGTTTTTATTAATTGTGCTACGTACAACTTTCTTCTGTTCAAATATATTTCAATCTTCCTTCCTCCCTTCTTGTTTCTCCTTCTACTTCCTTTCCTTTTCTCTCTCTCTCTCTCTCTCTCTCTCTCTCTCTCTCTCTCTCTCTCTCTCTCTCTCT
>NW_026067978.1:3197603-3295096 GCF_014885135.2 Alexandromys fortis | reverse complement strand
GTTTCTCTGTAGCTTGGAGCCTGTCCTGGTCTACAGAACACACAGAGATCTGCCCGCCTCTGCCTCCTGAGTGCTGGGATTAAAGGTGTGCACCACCACTGCCTGGTCCTGTCACTCTCTTAACAGAGTATCACTATATAGGTCAGGCTGGTCTCAAACTTGTAGCCTAGAACATGCACTCCTCATGCAGGCCTCAGTCTCCCAAGTGCTACGATTAGAAGGGTGTACACCATGCAAGACTTCAAATCTCTTCAGTGGTTTCTTTGTGACAAACTGTGCTTCACACTTCTATAATCTAGACATATTTATTTATGACTTCAATTCTCATGTCTGGGAGGTTGTTTAGTCTGGTGGTTAAAAAGCAAGGATTTTAGAGCCAACCAGCCTAAGATCAACTACCAGATTGACTATGTACTGGCACTGTGTAAATTTACAAAAATTCTGTGTATAATGAGGCTAAATTACCATCTCCTAGGGCTATTATGAAGACTAAGTAAATATATAAAATTAATAATAAAGATGGATTATGTCTGAAACTCAGTAAGTGTTAAATGTGAACTTCAATTACTTGTGTGATGTTGTTGCAAACTGGGCTGAGCCCCTATGGCTTTATGCACACTAGTCAAGCATTCTAATACCAAGCCAAATCCCCAACCCTGACCTTCAGTTGTTACTGCCTCTTCATATGCATGCAATTTGCAGTACACCAAACTATAGCTCCTGACAGACACCAACACTCAAGGAAACACTTACTAAAAAGCCTTCTTCTAAAGGCCTTCATTATCCCTGCCTTTGCTAAAGGTTTCTCTTGCTTTTTATTTTACATGCATCATGTTAGTACATATATAATAAACAAGTAATCTGTCTGTATCTTCAATGACACTAGACTAAAACTCTGGCCATTTCATACTCAGCTCCATATGTTAGACCAAATCAAATTAAAATAACATACTTTGCTGGGTGGTGATGGTGCACACCTTTAATTCCAGCACTCAGGAGGCAGAGGCAAGAGGATTTCTGCAAGTTCAAGGCAAGTCTGGTCTACAGAGCGAGTTCCAGGACAGCCAAGGCTGTTGTTACACAGAGAAACCCTGTTTTGAAAAACTAAACTAAATCAAACCAAAGAAACAACCCCCCCAAAAATTCTATTAAGCATGACATATGTATAATACATGGATCATGTTAATAGTACCAGGAATTAAATCTAATCTAGCTTCCCATGTAAAAGTGGACCTAGAGATACTGTTAAAACAACAAATAAAAGTAATTCCAATAACGTCTAAATGGCTGAATGGGGGAAACAGAATTTAAGATTACACTAATGTATTTTATGTTTAAAAAAATTTCATATTTGGGTCTGGAGAGTTGGCTCAGAGGTTAAAAGCACTGAATGCTCTTCCAGAAGTCCTGAGTTCAATTCCCAGCAACCACATGGTGGCTCACAACCATCTGTAATGAGGTCTGGTGCCCTCTTCTGATAGGCAGCATACATGCAGGCAGAATACTATATACATAATAAATTTTAAAAAGTTCTTAATTTATTATTTTATTTGTATGAATGTTTTGCCTATATGTATGTGCACTATGTGTGTGCTTGGTAACCACAGAGGTCAGAAGAAGCATTGGATCCCCTGGAGTTGGAGTAGTGGATTGCTGTGAACCAAACCCATGTCCTTCTGCAACAGCAAGTGCTCTTACCACTGTGTCATCTCTCTAACCCTATCATGTAAAAAGAACTTTTTTATTAGATGTGTGGTATAGGCATGCACAAGAGAGTACAGATGCCCAAGGAGGTCAGAGGCATCTGAATACTTAGAGCTCAAGTTACAGGCAGTTAACTGTGAGCCACCTAATATAGGTGCTGGGGATCTAGTGGGTTCTCATGAAAGCAGTACATCCTTATAACTGAGCCATCTCTCTAGCTCCTACATTTATTTTCAATTAAAATTTTTGTTTTTACAGTTTTGTGTGCATAGATGTTTTGACTATATACCATATTCGTGCAGTGCCCACGGAGGCCAGGAGAGGATGCGGATCCTCTGAAAGTGGAGTCACAGATGGTTGTGAGCTGACATGTGGGTTCAGAGAATCAAACCCAGTGTGGAAGAGCAGCCAGTGCTTAACCACCGAACCATCTCTCCAGCCCCATACTCTTTTTGTTCTCTCCATGTTCTTTTCTCCTAATGAGGTCTTCAGAAGGGGACATTAATGAAAAAGCAGTGTATAGGTATTTTCATAAAAAGCAATTTGATTTTCACAGCTTTTGGAAGTTTACATCTGTAGTATTTGAAATACATCTTTGAATATAGAATGAATTTTAGCTTGATATGTTATCTAAGATTTACTGTAGATATTCAAGATGTACAGTTATATAAGATTTCTGTTGATTAACAAATTTCAGAAATATAGAAATCCCAACACTAGTATTTAAATCACACTGTCATCACTGGGGAGTGGTGACATAAGCTTTTAATCCTAGCACTTGGGAGGGAGATGCAGGTGAATCTCTGAGTTCAAGGCCAGCCTGGTCTACAAAATGAGTTTTAGTACAGCCAGGGCTGTCACAGAGAAATTCTGCCTTGACAAACCAAAACCAACCAATTGACCAACCAACCAACCAACCAAACAAACAAAAAAAAACACCCCTCCACATTGTCATCAAATACACTGAAGCAAAACAAAACATTTTTTGATGTTATGATGTAATGACCATATTCTTCTGACATTGTCAGCAGTTTTAGGGCTTTGAGCACTCACTTAGCACATGGTCTCTGGCTTGTCCTCTCTTTCTGATGGGGTGCAGATTAACTGCAGGCACCTGAAGCACCTGGCTCACTCTGTGTGGCTGATGCAGGTGGACTTTCGCTGTTTGGCCAACTGATCTCAAAGGCACGGGTGACATTTCAGATGACTTGGCTGACCTTTTTTCAGTCAAGTTCTTTGTCACTATGAGGAGAAAAAAGGGTCAGATAACTGCAAATTTTTAAAAGAAGACTATTACAATTGACAAGTAGTTATTTAAAAATTACATATTATATACAAAAAAATTAAAGGCATACTTTCATAAAAGAAATTTAGACATAAATTATCTCTTTGCAGCTGTTGTAGAACATGTTGTTTGCTTCCTAAATTCTTGAACGGATTATCTACGTCCTGAGACCAAGTTTGCACTCTCATCTCTAGGACTGAAATGCTCTCACTGGATCAGTTCCAGCCTCCAGTCCTTCTCCAGATGAGAGCAGAGAGAGAACTAACATGGAGATCTAACCTACTATCTTCCTTCTCTATGTTCCATAAACCTCACAACTCCCTCTGTTCTCAGGAAAGACTCAAATGCCTCCAGCGAGGCCTGTAAAGCCATGAAGATTCACTATCAGCCTGTCTTCACCTTGTACTTCCCTACTCTTCAATCCCATATGCTTGAGGTTTCCATCACGTCAGCCTTTGCCTTGGTTGAGTCACTTTACACCAATGACCTCTTGCACCTTTCAGATCTACTTTCTTATAAAGTCACAGAACCTTTCCTAACACTGCAATGACTATACTAGTGAGGTCTAAATACACAGATGGAATGGGGTTGGGGGAGGGAGAACAACACAAAACCCCCAAATCAGTACTGTGGCCCAAAGGCAAGAAATTCTTCCTCAACCAGCCCTTTCAGTCCTTTGGTTAAGTATTCAGAAGGGTTTCAAGTATAGGCCTCAAACACCAACAAAAAGACTACCTGTGCCAGCCCAGCTGTGAATAGCTAGTATTCATGCTTTCACTGAGCCTGAAACTGACTGATCCCCTGTCTTCTCAGTAGCTGGGACTTAAAGTGTGTACTAGCACACTAAGGATAATGTCTGCAGAGTACTTAGTAAAGATGCTGCTGCCATATAGAAGGCTCTCAATTTCCAGTGTTTATTATTTCTTTCTTCAATTTTATAGGCTTGATAAAGAATCAGAAGACATAAAACATGTTCTTTAACCTTAGCCAAAGTTTCAGGTTTTTATTGTTTTTAAAAAGACAGAGTCTTACTGTGTATTCCTGGCTGGCCTGGAACTCTCAGAATCTGCCTCTCTGCCTTTTGAGTGATGGCATTAAAGCACAGGATACTATTGCTAGCATTTTTTCCATTCATGAAGACAGCTGAGAATGAAGAAAACCTTGCCCAATGGTAAGAAATGAAACTCAACCTTTGCTGACATCCATTAGTGTCAGTACAAACATATTCCACTAAATATCTCCAGTGGAAGAATTCAATATATTGTTTGTTTTTTTGCCTTTCCTTCTTTTTTTTTTTTTTTTTTTGAGACAGGGTTTCTCTATGTAGCCATGGAGGTCTGGAATTCACTCTGTAGACCAGACTGGCCTTGAACTCACAGAAATCTGCCTGTCTCTACCTACTGAATGCTGGGATTAGGAGTGTGCCTGTCTTGAATATACTGTTTGGATAATAGCTTAATCCAACCCCCCCAAGACAAGCTATGTAGCCCAGGCTGGCCCTGAACATACCATCCTTCTGTCTTAGTCTCCCAAGTACTGGTAATCACTGCAGTGCACCTGTGAGGGCTAAAGTTATGTTTTAAGTTTTAATTACAGTGCTTAAGAGAGCTAGAAGACAAAAATGCCTCTAATATATAAACTCTACTTGCCCAAGGGACGTTAACTTTCTGGAATGTTGGGGGCTGTTCATATAAGATGATAAGCTATGTGCCTTCACTTCTATAAACAAGGTTGGTTGCCCCAGTGCTCAGGGTGTGCTTATCACTCATAGGTGGGAAGACTGTAGGCAGTGAGCACATAGGATGTATGCTTGTCCCCAACCCCCATTGGACAAAGGCAGAAAGTATGTAGTTTTGTGAGCTTTGCCTTATAAGCACCTGACTAACATAATTTGTAGCCATTCTCTGGGAATTCTGGGTATGGACCTGGCCAGTGTCCATTGTCTTGATCAGTATTTAATAAAGCTTCCTTCAAATTGGGCTAAAAATTTGTAGTAGTGCTCTTATTGTTGTCCAGTGGATTAACATACTACTATGTCCAGCTCTTGCTAATATGGGATGTACTGAATGACTCTTTACCCAGTATTTTAAATTCATCGTGAAATCACTATATGCTTCTATGTTCACTTTCTCTTTTCTACTCATATTACAATGGAAGTATCAACACAGTTATCAATTTTTTGGGGGTCAATCCATGGAGAGTACCATTCCCTTCTGTCAACAGAAAACTTGTAATTCTATTGTGCTTTTTATGAGTTTAACATTTATCCCCCCTCCTCCCCCCACACTCTTCAGCTCCTGTAACTCACGATTTTCTTAACCCAAAGATGTGTTCTGAAGCCTGCACACAAAGGTCAGGGTGATGCTTGGCGATGCAGTGCTTACTGAGCAGAGCAGTAGTGGACAGACAGACTGTGAGGTAGCAGCAGTGAGGAGACAATCTTTTCCACAGTGTCAGGATGTGTCTACTTCCTCTTGTATCTTACTGATAAGGCATCACTGCTAGTATTTGACTCAAAACTCTAAGCTTTCTATTTGGTAACTGATTTTCACCTGGTACAGAAGTCACATTTCATTTAGAGATAAGGGCAACAATGTTCTCAAACAGAGGTTTTTCTATAATGTTCTAATTAAAAAAAAAAAAAAAAAAAGGACATTTCTACTTTTATGTGTATTCTGTAGTGCCCATGGAGTCCAGAAGAGGGCATTAGATCTTCTGTAACCGGTGTTACAGATAGTGTGAGACACCATGTGGGTACAGGAAACTGAACTCAGGTCCTGTGAGAGCAGCAAGTGCTCTTAATAGCTGAGTTAGCTCTCCAGTGACTTGTGCAGCCCCTTCCCATTTGAAAACTTTATTAATGCTCCAACTTTTGTAAGAGGATTTGTAAAGCCTTTAAAAGAAGAACTATTCATCTCTTCCCCTCCTACAGAGTTCTGTAAGGGCTAGGACTCAGCAGTCATGAACAGACCACGTAGCAGCAGTCATCCTTGCAAATGAAATCAACACCAACTCTGGAGAACAAAATTTCTGCTTTGTTGTGCTCACCCATGTGATAAAAAAGAAAATACTCACAGGTACCATATGCAGGCTCCCACTGCAGTGACATCATCTGGAACTTCTCCTCATCTGTATCTATGTCCAGACTAGAAAGATACTGTTTCACTTTCCTTGCCATTTGGGCATCTTCATATAGCTTCTTGGCATTCAGCAGTGAGCTGCGGCGTGCTCTTTTCTTGTGAGCACCTCCCTGAACATCTAGCATGTTTGAATTTGTGCTGCCTTGACTCAATGACCTGTAAAAAGACAGAAACTGCAATGAAAGCCTGTAAAGATGAGAGTTTAGCATGAAAAAAGAAAGATTCAAAGATTTTTTTTCTGTTAATACTACTGCATGCTGATGTAAATGAGTTAAAAGATGAAGAGCATTAATAATGCGAAGTAATCTGGCACAGATGGCAATGTTCTCAATTAGAACAAGATCTGGCAAAACCCGGGATTCAAAAGAGTAAGATACCAATTTCTCCCTGAGCAACATATTTCATTACATCTGTGTGTGCCTATGCAACCCACGGCAGAACGATGCCAAGAAATGCTTTCCTCTGGTCCATTTAGACCATTCACTGTAAGATGTGGTAAGAGTCTAAGACAGGATAAATCCGTCATCAGTCCTTCGGCAAACAGAGCAGCGTTGTTACCTGTGCTGCTAGTTATATCCTGTAAAGCACCACTCTGTGATAGGGCCACTTCAAGTGTGGTGATCAATTTTAATAGCAACCAAGCATATTGTGACCAAAAATTAAAGAGAACAAGACAACATTTCAATCTAGTATAGTCAGAAATTAGAAACGCAGTAAAATAAATTGTTTCTGTGTCTGCAAATATGATGTGGCCAGATACAACTTGAATTCTAGAAGTAGGAGCTAAGATTCTATGGTTGCAATACCTCGGATTATGACAGAACTGCAGACTGGATCTTAGAAATAAGTACTATTCAAATAAGCTACCGCTTTATCCAACTCTACTGTTTTCGTCAGGCCTGCTTATACAATGCACATCCAGAACCAATGAAAGGGAGCACTGCAATGGAGCTGATCCTAACAGGCTAGCAAATTAAATGCTTGTAGAGGATTGTTTATTACTGTACGTGTGCAGGTGGGTATGTGCCAAAGCAAGTCTGTCAAGGTTTGAGGAGTGGTTCTCTCCTCCTACCTATATGGACCCCAGGTTATCACTCAGGATTCCAGGCTTGCCTGACTCAAAAGGTCTTTAATTGGAAGGTAAGAGTATCTCCATTTTCAATATTAGCATTATTTACATAAGATGCTCTAAAACACAGACCATAAACACACAATTTGTTCTTCAATGTTCACATACCTGACTTAAAACAGACACTGAATCTTAATGTTTTCATTGTAAATCACATAAGACAGAGTTGAGAAACTCTTAATGGCATTTTTTCTGTCACATTTTTAAGACCTTTGAAGCAGGGTTCCCAGGGGAGGGTGAGAAGGGAGGCCAAGTACACGTTTGAAAGTATCATAAAGAAACTTACTATTTTTTATGTAACTAAAATAAAAACAAGACAAAATAACTCTTAAAAAAAGAGGAAGGAAATTGATACAGTTATACCTTATATTTGATGGCAACTTTTTTGTTTGTTTGTTTGGAGACGGGGTTTCTTTTGTGTGGCCCTGGCTGTCTTGAACTCTGAGATAAGCCTGTACCTGCCTCTGCTGTGCTACCACTGCTTGGTATATTGATGGCAACTTTTAGGTGATGCTGGTCAGGCAGGAAAGAAGATATGGCTGTGAGTGACACAAGGGAAAAACTGTAAAATTTGCAAAACTTGCAGAATGGTTTGGAGGAAAAAAATCTCATTAACCAGTGAATTATCCTTTAACCTTTAAGAAACACTTGATTAAAGAATGCAAAACCTCAAAATTTTAATAAATCTCTAACAATGTCAAGGGGAGAGAGGCTCCATGTGCTAAGCAAGTCGAGATAACCACAGGGTCAGCTTTGTCTTCTTTTATGGTTTGTTTATCCTCAAGTGATGGATGACCAAGATACTGGTCTGGGGCAAGGGGTGGGCACCAATGCTCTAAAAGTGATCTGGAAAATTCAAATTCTGAATATAAAGTTTTAGAAACATCTAAACAAATTCACTTTCCTTTTATCTTCCCTTTTATGTATACATAGGGTGTCATGTGAGGAAAGTGTAAAGTTAAGTCCAGACAAATGCGAGGCATTTCAATGGGCATAGACTAATGAGATATTGCACCGGCTTTTCTTGGCATACAAGATAACATCTCAGCATGTGGTGCCATTATTACTGTGTGGATATGCTACAGTGCATCTATGGAGGTCACAGGACAGCTGTGTGGAACTGGTTCTTTCCTACCTCTGTGTGGGTTCCAGGAACCAAACTCACAGTGAAACAAAGTCTTAGCATTTCGGAGCAAATTTGGATGCAAGTGTTTAATAATTTAATCTTAGTTGTTATCCAAAATAAAAAAGCCAGTTTGTAAACAAACCTAGGACACAAAGTTCTAATGCATGAGAATGATATAAGACAATAAAGTTTCTACTGAACGACTTCCAAAGCAACAAATACTGACGTGAAATGAAAACACCTGCTGTCTGCAAGCCCCAAACACTATACAACCTGAAGCCCACAGTAACTACTTAGCTCACTCACTAGGTCTTAAGATGCCCTGCTTTAGTTGTAATGCCAGGCTATCAAGTTTCTACTTTCAGTAAAAAGAACCAGGGAAGATCAAGACACAAATGTATGACGTAGAAGAAAACACACAAGAAACACACCAGAAGAGGAAAGTCAAGTTCACCAAATGAAAAACAAGACCACAAATAAGACTCAAAGACATGGCTCAAAAAATTCTTACATGTAAGGCAAATATCTAAATCTCACAGCTCATTAGTTTTAAACAGTAAGATTCTACGTATGTTCTATTTTTGCAATTCCACACATCTATAGAACTCAATCTTTCATTTAAAATGAATGCTTTAGGGAAATTATGTATAAGATCTTTAACTGTCTGTGGCTCTAAACTAGATGGCTAGCAATGTAGAATTAAGAGACCAGAACCTACTTTATACCACAAAAGGCTGGGCAGCTGAGAAGCTTTAGGGAGACAAAGGGATCTTTTAAAATAAATGTACAAGTTTGAAGTAAATTTCAATCTATACTTCAAGTTTAGGCATTCAGTAGATCTCATGAAGGGTTAAAAATGTATTCACTTTTATGATACAGAGTGAATAAAGTTGACTCTATGCAAAACTAGTGGAAAATGCAACTCTTATAGACAGACCTTTTGCACATTAACTTGTATGTTTAGTTTCATAAAATATGGCATTGAAACTAGAGAAAGTGTTGCTAACATTTGAAGCAGACTGTCTAGCTTTGGACACACCATTAATGGGTGGGTAAGACTGAGCAAGTTAAGTTACCTTCCCCATCCTGGGATCCCCCAGGAATCCCAGACCTGTTCATAGGGCAATAGGAGACTTTTAAAAGTTATTTGCTTAGCAAAGTAGAGCACAGGGGACATATACAGCAAATATCCACTATCATCATCTACATCTCATGAATCTGTTAAATGTAAATCTAAAAAGGGATTATAAAATACCAATAATGGAAAAACAAAACAAAAACACAACCAACAAAATGCTAGTTCCATCACTACTTCCACCTTGTTAGCAAAAGGCATTTGTCAGGATGTAGGCTGACGGAGTTAATAGAACGCATGCTAACTGATTTGCGTGCATTAATGAAAAGGATGCAGCACATGTTAAGAGTTGCACAACCTTCATTCCAGTTCATTTCCCCACTTACCCCAGACTCCGCCACCTCTTCTTCCTGTAAGCAAGAGCCACAAACATTGAAGCATGTGTTTGAATAGGAAAGCACAGAAAAAAAGACAACAGTTGAGAGTCAGAGAATTTATGCAGACAGAATAGAACAGAAAAATTTACCACGAAAAAAATTATAGCTTAACAGTAAAAAATGGCTTTCATGAAATGAAGGAATGGGAAGGACACAAAGGGTTCTGAAGGCCAAGCTCCTCTATAGCATGTACTTTAAAATATGCTTTTGATTGACAGCATTTTTAATGCCGAATCTACCCATAAGTTGGTAGGGGATGTAATCTGTTCATTGCAAATTTTCTATTCTGTTTTTGGAAATGTAGGTGGTCTTCTGCATTCTACCAGAAGTCAGAATGATCAGTGTAAAAACAGAGTTTCTACATATTTTTGGAGCTACTTGACAATGAAATTACAAGGAACATATAGATATATAAATCAATTTTTAAGTAAAAAGATTTCTCTGGCAAGTACTTTGGCCAGCAAAAACAACTTAAAAGTGAAAATAAGAAGACAACAAACTAGGGGTTGTGGTGTGTACCTATTCTTCTATGACTTGGGGGGGAATTCCAGGCCAGTCTGGGAACATAATGAGATCCCAATTATGACACTTAAGTACTAGTTGACAAAACTGAACTAAATAATTCAGTCCACTCTAAATATATTTCCTCATATACTTTCTATTCAACCTAGGGTATTTTCAAGTAAACATCAGGCTTGTTAATATTCTCCAGTCATTTTCTTTATAACTGTGTTTGCGTGATTGTAGGCATGAGCACATGTATGCATGTGTAAGGAAGTGGTAAGCCTATGATGCTGTCCCTCAAGTGTCATAGACCTGTAGTTTTTGAGACAGGATTCTCTTTATTGGCCTGCAGGTAGCCAATTAGGCAATACTGGCTGGCCAGTGAGGCCCAGGCCAGGGATCTACCTGTGTCTTTCTTCCTCCCTGTGATGGATTACAAGCACAGCAACCATGCCTGTCTTTTATACATGGTGTTGGATATTGAACTCAAGTCCTCAAGTTTGCATTGCAATCACTTTCCTGAACTCACTCTCTCTTGGTCCTCCTCTGTTAATTCTGAAGTGGAGCATGCACTTTAGTATACTATCAACTAATTTGGCAGGGAGACAAATTTATTATGTCTTCAGGTACTAGAATGGAAACATACATGAGTAAATGGAGGTTCTTATCAAGACAAGAGACATTGGAAAGGTCACTGTACCAGGACATTCAACAAAAACAAAAACAGACAACAAGCCTCTTTTAAGGTGTGCTTTGATCTCTGGTTCTTAATGTTTTTTTGCTTCCAGATTTTGGAGAAGTGAAATCTCACTACATTACCAGGAGAAAGAAAAGAGATGGGAAGAGGAGATTTTGGCACTCCATCCCTGCTACTATGAGAATCTCTAAACTAGAGCAAATGAGATCATCCACTTAGAAAAAAAAAATGACTGCTGACAAGGATATAAATGAAACAAAACCAGTATCTCTCCCAATAAAAACTCAGTATAACATACACTGATTAAAAAGTATCAAGTATTTCTATTTTTTTAGCAGAATACCTGTATTTTAAAATCAAGCAATTGTGTGTATTTATTTTATTTTTAATGCCCTACATGGAGAGGTATAAAAGGAAAATTTAATAAAAAAAATTAAATTGTAATGCCTACTTACATGATCAAGATTATAAAATTTACTAGGAACAGCTTAACTTTCTTTAAATTCTATACATAAATCTGTAGTAGCCTTTATACTACATTAAAAAAAATCAAGCTAAAAAAGCATTCTCATTTTGTGGTGGTGTACAACCAGCAGTTGGAAGGCAGAGGCAAGATCATGAGTTCTAGACCAGCCTCAGCTACAAACTAAGTTCAAAAGTATTCTCAGATGAAACCAAAATAAAAATGAAACTCTCATTATTAATCAAGATAAGGCATGGCTAAATGAGTACTTTTTGGGAAGAGTTTTGCTAACTGTAACTTTTAGAAAAGAAATGTTGTAGAAAACTGAAGCACCAATTAGATGAGACAGGACTTTAAAACAGAAGTAGAATAATTCTTTGCTTACTTAGGTTAGAAAACAGATGGAATGATTTGCACTCAGATGATTTCGGGGATATTAGCATTCTTCTAATGCTGCTTGTTGGTACAACTATATAGAACTACTTGTATAGTCAGAAAAGTAATTGAGACATGGGCTCAGGTCTTAGCAAGTTGTATAAAAACTGCTTGAGGGGCTAAAGAGATGGCTGATCAGCCAAGAGTACTGACTGCTCTTGCAGAGGACCTGGGTTCAATTCCCAGCACCTATATGGTGACTTACATAATCTGCTACTCTAGTTCCAGAGAAGCCAATACCCTCTTCGGGACTCTGCAAGCATTGCACGCATGTGATACACAGACATACAAGCTGGCAAAACATGTATACATATAAAACAAAACTACTTGAATTTCAATTTCTTCAGATGTAAAGGGAATTTGAATATTGCTTACCTGTTAGGATTACCATATGATTACTGGAGAAGGATGTGTGTATAACACTTAGCACAGTACACAATAAAGGACAGACATTACCTCACCACCCTTGATGCCACTGTTAACAGGATTTCCATGGCATACCTCTGTCGGAACATCATGGCAGGGTCCATGTTAGCAGAAGTCATTCGAACAATATGACGAATTTCCTTGGCAATCATTCTTAGCTTCTCAAAGTTTACTAAGCCATCGACTTTGGAGTCATTTCCTATGAAATACAAATAATTTTCATAATTACAATTATATCTCCAAGTAGCAGAAGTCCAGTTATTACTCCTGAGTACAAATAAGCTTTAACAATTTACCATTAAAAAAAAAAGATAAATTCATAGACAACTCAGCCCTGATCCCAGGGAATGAGCTTCTGAGAAGAGCTGTGTTTTCTCTGGAAAACTGACTCTGAATACAGAAAGTGACTGACTGTCCACAGCTGCTAAGCCAGTTCATTGTCTCACAGGCACACACACAGGGATTACACAGCACACAATCCCATTCTGTATTGTTTGCTCTTTTGGAAGAAGGTACAGCATCTGAAAACTTAGGTGATCCGGGTGACAAAGGCACTGCTGGGCCTTCTTATTTACTAATAATTAAGCCAGTCTGCATTTTTTTTATTTGTAATTCTTAAAAATTTTTAAATAAACAACTATTTAAGAAGTAGCAAATATTCCCAAAAGAATACATGGTGGGGGATTGAATAATACTGGATTTCTTTTTCAAATGGCAAAAATTAGCTAAAACAAAAGTAGCTGCCTGATAGGGTGCTTTCTGGCCTGGTATTCACTTTTCCTCTCTCAGAATCTGAATTTATCACTGTGATTTTAATCATTAGTATGAAAATGCATGCTTGTTAATTATTTTAATTTATGACTTTGAAAACTGTCAACTTTTCCTGAAAAGATTAGGAAAGAGACCAGACAGAATTCATTTATTGGCCTACCTAGCCCAAACCATAAGGCAGTTAGTTACCTGACCACAGTAGCATTTAACTTCATCTGACTATTACTGTCAGTGCAACTGTTTTCTAATGTAGAAGGTCCTGAAGCAACTGAGAGCAATATGGGTCTAGAGTCTCATCTCTTACGCCCTGTCAGTGGCATCTGTACATCGTCACAGGAATGGTTCAGGGACACAATACCAGTGGGAAACAAAACATCCAAACCACACTTAAGCTAAAGCAGTATTTTGAGAGCATGTCAGAAGCCTGTGGGGGATCATGTTATGTCAAGTAATGTGATGATGATGATGAGACTCAAGCAGGAAGAGTAGACAACTTTGATGCCCTTCCTGCTGAGGACAATTAGCAAAGGCAGACAGGGGACAGGGAACTGAATAAAGCCCTTTTGTGTTTTGAGGTAAGAAGAATAAAAACAACCTATACCCAAATAAATCTTAGTGCTCTGCTTTGGGATTCTGACTTTATTCTGGGACTAAGGATGACTCATATATAGACTGGAATAAAGCCTAGAAATCTGAAAATGAGTAAAATCATGTGGGATTACTAATAGGCTTAAATAAGCAAAGTGTAATCCTTTTTGGAATAAAATATCAGTCATAAATTTCAGATTTTTGTACTTTTTTCACTATTTCATAAAAAATCCCCAAACCAAGGTAGATAAGAGAAAAATGAGAATAACAAAAAGTAAAAGAAGATACCAGAAAGAGACCCCAAGAGGACCCAGGCTACAGAGTCACCATACAGCAGCTTTAAAATATTCAAAGATACAAAACCAAGACTGCTAATTTAACAGAAACTATGAAATAGTAAAACTGAAAAACAATGAACTAGATTAGGAATTAAGCAACAGGTTTAACTGATTAGACACAGCTGAAGAGAAAGCCTGACAAGAACGACAATACCCAGCATGCTCTAAGATGTAAGGTTACAAAGACACGGGGGTCAAGTCAGACAAAATAAAACTAATCCCCAAACTGAACTCAGCAAAGGACAAATAAAAAACTTGAAGACCTAACTACACAGAATGTTCTAAAAACAAAGAAAAATGTCAAACTATTTCAATATGACCTGTAAATGTAAATCAGAATTACAATGACACAAAATTACAAATCCCACACTTAGTAAAACCTAGCAAAACAGAAAAACTAAGGCTCATGTCTCAATAGTGACAATGGGAGCCAGAAGACAATGGATGCTACCTCAAAATGACGAAGAAAAGCAGCTGCCAATCAAACTGCATTTATGAAAATGAAGTCTTGGTTGTTTAGATGAACAAAAATTGAGATCTCCATTACTTTTTTTTTTAAATATTTATTTATTATGTATACAATATTCTGTCTGTGTGTATGCCTGAAGGCCAGAAGAGGGCGCCAGACCTCTTTACAGATGGTTGTGAGCCACCATGTGGTTACTGGGAATTGAACTCAGGACCTTTGGAAGAGCAGGCAATGCTCTTAACCACTGAGCCATCTCTCCAGCTCCCTCTCCATTACTTTTAAGAGAATTCCAGTGTCTTATGAGCTACACAAAAATCAAATTTCTAAGCAACTAAACAGCACAGCCCTCGAAACCACAAACTACACCAGCTACCCAGATGCTTATAGAAATTTAGGATGGAATAAAAGCAGTGAGTAAAATAGACACACATGAGATTAAACACAGATTTCAGTAACTAATAATGAAGTACTCAGTAATAGTGAAGACAGCATGATGGCTGCTTAAAAACAGGGGCTGAGTAAATGAAACTTAGGTAGTCTAAGTTCTTCACACAGCCTGAAATAAAATGACACTAATGAAACTGGCAAGCCCTACAGAATGGGAAAATATCTTCACCAGCCCCACAGATAGAGGTCACAGCTCCAAAATATACAAAGAACTCAAGAAATTGGACACCAAAAGATCACATAATCCAATAAAAAAAATGGAGTACAGACCTAAACAAAGAACTCTCAAAAGAGGAATCTAAAATGGCTGAAAGACACTTAAAGAAATGTTCAACATCCTTAGTCACCAGAGAAATGCAAATCAAAACAACTCTGAGATTCCATCTTACATCTGTAAGAATGGCCAAGATCAAAAACACTGATGACAACTTATGCTGGAGAGGTTGGTGGGAATGCAATCCCTTTGGACGTCAGAAAGTTAGGAAACAACCTTCCTCAAGATCCAATAATACCACTTTTAGGTATATATCCAAAGGATACTCAATCGTGCCACAAGAATGATGTGGGAGTGATTTCTTATTAATAAAGAAACTGCCTCGGCCCTCATAGGACAGAAAATTAGGTAGGCGGAGTAGACAGAAGAGAATTCTGGGAAAAAGAAGCTGAGTAAGAGTCGCCATGATTCTCCCGCTCCAGACAGACGCAGGTTAAGATCCTCCCTGGTAAGCTAGCTCGTGGGCTACACAGAATATTAGAAATGGGTTAGAACAATATGTAAGAGCTAACCAATAGGAAAACTGGAACTAGCCGGGCTAGGCAGTGTTTGAAAGAATACAGTTTCCGTGTAATTATTTCGGGCATAAGCTAGCCATGCGGGCGGCCGGGTGCTGGGGACGCAGCCCTGCCGCTCCAATTTCAACACAAGAACATGTGCTCAACTATGCTCATAGAAGCTTTGTTTGTCATAGCCAGAACCTGGAAATAACCTAAATGCCCCCGATCAAAGAATGGATAAGAAAAATGTGGTACATTTACACAATGGAGTACTACACAACAGAAAAAAATAACAACAGCTTGAATTTTGCAGAAAAATGGATGGAGCTAGAAAACATTATTTGGAGTGAGGTAACCCAGACACAGACAGACAATTATCACATGTACTCACTCATAGGTGGCTTTTAAACATAAAGCAAAGAAAGCCAGCCTACAAACCACAATCCCAGAGAGCTTTGACAACAATGTGGACACTAAGAGAGACTACATAGATCTGATCTACATGGGAAGTGGAAAGTAGAAAAAGACAAGATCTCCTGAGTAAATTGGGAGCATGGGGACCTTGGGGGAGGACTGAAGGGGCAGGGGAGCAGAGAAAAATGTAGAGCTCAATAAATATCATGGAAAAAAAATAAAAATAAAATAAAATTGGCAAACTTACATGCTATATCCTCTAGTGAAACACTAAAAGAATAGTAAAACAGTATAAGGTTACCAAAGGAACAGAGTAGGAAAAATAACATTACCACAGAAAAGTTAATGTAGCTAGATTGTAAATAAACTGTACTGGCAAAAGATCAAAAGGAACTTATAAAAAAAAAACCATAAAGGAGTCAAAGAGTAAGTTATTTTACACCCAGGATGTAGAAGAGAATGTTTGTGTAGGAACAGTAAGCAAAAAAGGAAACCTAATAAAAAATGAGCAAGGATTTCAAATCAGTAATTGACAAGAGGGTTACCGCATACAGAGGATGTTCAGCCCATTCATAATCATAGAAATGCAAATTATAACCACGTCAAGAGCCAAGTACTTATTTACTGTAAGACACAGAAATGAAGAGAATGAATTTAACAGATAATTATAAGGATGAGGAGTGTGAGAACACCCCCAATGCCAGAAACCAATTTCATTTGACACTACCACCACATTTTCTTTTTTAAATGGGTGAACTCACAGATTCTACTGACTATATTGTATAGTCATTAAGAATACACTTTCTGGGGCTGGAGAGATGGCTCAGAGGTTAAGAGAACTGGCTTCACTTCTAAAGGTCCTGAGTTCAATTCCCAGCAACCACATGGTGGCTCACAACCATCTGTAATGAAATATGCTGCCCTCTTCTGGCCTGCAGGGACATATGCAAGCAGACCACTGCATACTTAATAAATAAATAAATACACTTTCCTGAACAGAGAACGGACGACAACAACAGTATTCTTCACCACAGGTCAACAAGAGAAACTACCCAACAGTCACCAATGAGAAGAATGAATCACAGTATAGAACCTGGGCAATGCAATGGTAAGCAGTTTTTGGAAAACAATGCAGAATCTCCCTAATCCAATGCTGACCAAAAGAAGACAGAAATCAAATCTAACTGCAAGAAAGCAAACATTTTCCAAATCTGCTTGTCAAAAGTCCAAGAACAGTTGAAACTACACAAGGCACAGGATAGTAGTCACCTATATGGAGGGGAAGAGGTGAATGGCTGGGATTGGGCAGGAGCAAGCTTTTAGGATATTGGCAATGCTTAATTTTTCCTTATAAAATTGATTATGTTGTAAATTTTACTAGTTCTTAATTTATTCTGGACAGTTTATTTATGCGTGATTTGAATAAAAAAAAAAAATAAAAATAGCCGGGCGATGGTGGTGCACGCCTTTAATCCCAGCATTCGGGAGGCAGAGGCAGGCGGATCTCTGTGAGTTCGAGACCAGCCTGGTCTACAGAGCGAGTTCCAGGACAGGCTCCAAAGCCACAGAGAAACCCTGTCTCGAAAAAACAAAATATTGGGAGAAAAACTAACTACTAAACATAAAGCAAATACAAAGCTTAGATGTGGCTGGCACATGCCTTAAATCTTAGTGCTCAGGAGGTAAAGAATGACCAGGCACTTGAACTGAACAAACAAACCACAGGACAGTGAGTGTTAGCAAAGTGTCAAGTTTATATGTGAGCTCTTACTGTAAACAGTTCAAACTGACTGTCAACAGTATGGCTTTGGATGTCATCAATTTGCTGCACTTAACTATATGAAGATTTAATAGCATGGGATGATTACAATGAAATGAGTAATGGATCATAATGCTGCAGCAAAGCTAAACATGTTAATTTTCAAATGACTTTCAAATACCTTCATGAAGAAATGTCATATCTTTCTTGACAACAGGAAAGAGTGGAATAATTGGAGGCTGCATGCTTTGACTACTAAGAATATTTCTGTATTTTGCCATGTTTCTAGATGGATCAAAAAGGTCTTGTAGATCTTGGAGATGTTTCTCATATTTGCTTGGTAACTTTTCCCAAGTGCCTCTGAGTCGTGCTACGGGTGCCAGGTTCAAGCCACTGTCAAAGATGAGAATAAAAACATTCAGAACAGATTCAGAGGAAAGGTTAGGTTTAGGTCAATAAACTATACAACCAAGATCTATAGTGGAAAAAAAAAAGCAGGACCCATTTTTTTTTTTTTTTTTTTTTTAATCAAGACAGGGTTTCTCTGTAGCTTTGGTGCCTGTCCTGGAACTAGCTCTTGTAGATCAGGCTGGCCTCAAACTCAGAGATCCTCTGCCTCCTGAGTGCTGGGATTAAATGTGTGCACCACCACCGCCGGGCTAGGAACCATTTTAATATTCTGAAACAGAGAAGAACTGTAACTTGAAAATATAACTCATGTCCATCAAGCAGTCTTTCCCCATTCCTTTGCTTCCATGCTGCACGCTATAACAGATATTGTGTATCTAACATATCTCAACACGCCTACAGTTTAGTTCTTTGCTTCTTGGGCATCTAATCTTTACCTACAACACTATATATAAAATGTCTTCTATCTTCTAATTTTAAGGTAGGAGTTAAAATGTTTGATCCACATTGTTTCTAAGTAATCACCTCCCCACTACTAGAAGAAGGGTAAAACAGAAATTTAATTTCACCTGTGTTGATATTCAGAGCGGGCCCAAGTCCTAAACAAGAATGTCTGCCAAAAATTAGCCAAGGTCAAGCAGGAGTAAGCAAAGGCACCAAAAAATGACATTTGTAGCTAAAGAGGGAAGGAAGGCTGGAACAGTGGTGCTCCGAAGTTACAAGGGAAAAAACAAGTCCTGACTTGGAACAAGAGCACAAATGCCTGTGTGCTGACATCAGGCAGGGTTGATCTCTTCAGTATCAGAGGAAGTAAATCAGTGACTGGAAAGAAAAATTCTAAAAGGAAGCTGGCTGTTCAAAAGGACAGCAGAGAGAAACTGTGGGTGTAACATAGCCCTAAGGCTGCCAATCTCCACTCACTAAAAAAGAAGGGTAAATTAACTTACAAGGCTTATCCTGTTAGCTAGGAACTGTGCCCCAGATTTTCTCTCATATGAGCATCCACAGGGGACTCCTCATTCAGAAGGAATGGAGAGAAGGAGTGCAACATCTACATATGTAGTACAGTTAATAAAAACTCAAGAGACAGAAATTGGGGTTCAACCTGAAGGTCAGAAAGGCAAAACAGTCAGCCATTAGTAAATGGGATGAAACTACTTTTTTTTTTTTTATCATTATTTGAAAGAAACAAGAAAATGAGTTTATATAACTCAAGTCCCCAAAATATTAACTCAAAACTACAGGAAAAAGAATGCTGTACTATGCCAATATATGGAACTGATACATATAAACACAGATTACTCAGCGGAAGCAACAAATGGTCAGAACAATATAAGGAGGTCTTTCAGTAATAAGACATACTGAACATTAAAATAAATGTTCAAGACCTATATGAATATCACAGAGAAAAGAAAAAGCAGGGCTGCAGTGTTTTAGGGTAAAGGAGCTAATGCTAAATAAATCTATGTATTCTGTGTAATCTCAATGAAAATATTCATAAGACTTTTTAGAAGACCTAGACAATTCACAGTGAAACTTGTATCAAACATGCTAGTAACAAAGGACAAGGAGAGGAACAAAGACCTTGACTAGGCCTAAGAGAACTCAATACCTCTTTAAAGCTCTAGCAACTATAGTTAAATTGCTGGGACAGAGTGCAGAAACAGACCCAAGATATGTATGGGGTTCTAGCAGCATATTTTAATGTGTATGAGTGTTTGTTTCCATGTATTATGTGTACCACATGCATGTCTGATGCCTACAGAGGCCAGAGGACGGCATCAGATCCCCCCCCCCCCCCAAGAACTGAAGTTACAGATAACTGTGAGCTGTCATGTAGATAAAATGCTTACTTAAAAGTTAAAATAAGTTTTCCTATCTAGGGTGGTGATCATGCATTTAATCCCAGTACCTGAGATGCAGAGGCAAGTGGATCTCGTGACCTTGAGGCCTGGTCTTCACAGAGAGTTCCAGGCCAACCAGAGCTACATAAGAAACCCTGTCTCAAAAACAAAACAAAACAAAACAACCACCAACAAAAAAGGTTTCCTCTTAGCCTTCTGTTCTAGACCACCTCTATTGCTTTTGTCAGCCACTGGTCCCCAGAAACACTTTCTATCCAGAACTCCCAGTGGCCACATCATGCTAGGACTCAGATCAGTGCCTTGATCAGCTATCACTGCTTTGGGACACTCAATCTTAAATGGGTTGTCTTCATCAAACTCCTCTTAGGGTTTAAGGATTTATGTGGAAGAGGAGGTGGAAGATTCCAAAAGCCAGAGGGGATGGATGACTCCAAAGAAACAGCATCCTCCAGATACAGCGAGATTGATATACATAAGAACTCATAGAGCCTGTACAAGTTCAAACAAGGAAAACTCCCAATACTGAAAGGAAGAAATAGAAATAGGCTCCCAGTCCTAACCAAGAGCTATCTGCAGCTGATACCCATTACCAAATAAAAAGTTAGTTTTCTCCAATGGAATCTCTCTGGGTATATGAACCACATGATAGGGTAGGCCCCATGCCCAGCTGTAGCTGGCCAACACAAAACGAATTCAATGGTGTTTTTGAAAAAAAAAAAAAAGGCTTCTTTTTTAAAAATAAAAGATGAAACACAGAATAAATTAAAAACAGAGCGAGCCATCACCATCAGAATGGAACACACATTAAATCTAACCATATTCCAATAAAAACTTACTAGTTGTTGGGGAGATGGCCAAGTGTTTGTCTTAACACTGTGAGGACCTGAGTTTGGATTCACAGCACTTGGTGGCCCACCTGTGATTCCAATGTGAAGGAAGCAGAGACAGGATCCCTGGGGCAAGAGGGCTATCCAGACTAGCTGAGCTGGCAAATTCTGAGTTCAAGTGAGACTTGACTACGTTATGTGTGGTGGAGTGCGATGGAAAGACATGTGACATCAGCTTATGACATTATCTATATTGAAAAAAACCAATGCTAAAAGAATGCACCCAAACACAAACATGCACCCCTCTTTACAAAAGTTTTCTAAACTTTTCTGTTTCTAGACATGAGATACCAAAGCAGATAATGCCTTATATATGAGAAAAATCATTACACAAATAACTGTACAAACTTACCTTATTATTGCAAACATGGAATTGAAGTTCTTGCATTCTCGGCAATGAAGGGCAATTTTAATAAAATGTTTAATAATCTTCATTCTTTTGAGCTGATTGGATTCACTTAAAATCTCTGAGGCAACCCAGAATGTCTCTTGGTTTACAATGTCCTCAAATTGTTTCAAGTGAGTATTTCCTGTCTTAGAATCTAATTTAAAAAGATCATCAATGTATTCAGTAGGCTCAATATTACGGAACAAATCAAAGTCCCTCATTGAAAGCTGGGTGGCAACCTCAATGGTGCTGAGCTGTAGTATGGACAGTTGGCTTTCCTTAAGTAGTTCCTGGGCATCTTCATCAGAACATAATGTTTCTGTTTCCATGTTATTTTTAAGGTAATACCTAAATGGGAATGAAATTATAAATGTGATCATAAATAGATGTCATTTAATAAGAATGCTTTCTTGA
Source organism: Alexandromys fortis (assembly GCF_014885135.2). NCBI lineage: Eukaryota > Metazoa > Chordata > Mammalia > Rodentia > Cricetidae > Alexandromys > Alexandromys fortis. The sequence goes on along the minus strand of NW_026067978.1, from coordinate 3,273,153 downwards.
TTTTACTTTTGCTTCCCCAAAGGACCATTTTATGTTAAGCTTTTTAACAAAAACATTATTCACTTATAGATGAAATGGGAAAATAAATTAAAAGATATCTTGAGAAGTTCTACTTCCTGCCACTTGACAGCTATTATTGTAAACAATAAAAATAATGATGACAACTACCTTGAAGATAGCCAGTTTTAGAAACTTCTTGTATGTGTGAACCATTGTGTGTTATCCTGAGGATAAAAGCTCTACAGGGCAAAATCAGGATCTTAAGTTGACCATGTTGGTTCTGTGGGGGCAGTGATGGGAAACTAACACAGAAAACTGGTACGGGACAAGTTGGGTCAACTGCTGTAATTAAAATCTTACCAAGTGATTATTAGCTTTGGAACTGGTTGGTAAGAGGAAACTGCAAGACCTTGGGAATATGAGACACAGAAGTCCTAGGATGCCCTAACTACAGCTCGATGGTCTATTTCAGTTGGAACTCTGTGGAGGAGAAAGCCAACACAAATGTGGACAGATAGGACTTATGGCTGAGACTTTTCAGATGGGTTACTGGATTAGAGGTTGTCTGTGATACCCTCTAACAAAGAACATTTTGTTCACATCCTAAGACACTGCTGGAGGCTAAGTTTAAAAATAATTTAGGCAGAGGAAATTTCAATCTTGTTAAGATTATCAGGCTGTGAGGCAATGCTGTTCCTAGCTGCTTTAGCCACGTTTATAGGAATGTTATTACTAGCTGCTTTAGCTATGGTTAGCCAAGAATTGGGAACAAAAAGCAAGAGTAGAATCTTTAAGTTAGTTTCACCAGTGAAGCTTTATGTAAAGCTGGGCCTAAGGAAGGCATGCTTCTAAAAAAGACCAGGACCATTTAAAGCAGTGGTTCTTAACCTTCCTAACACTGTAACCCTTTAATACAGCTCCCCTGTTGGGGTGACCTCCAAACATGAAATTATTTTGATTGCTATTTCATAACAGTAATCTTGATTCTGCTATGAATTATAATGTAAATATCTGATATGCAGAATATCTGATGTACCACCCCTGTGAAAGAATCTTTCAACCCTCAAAGGGGTTGCAACCTACAGGCTGAGAGCCACTGATTAAAAGCCAAGCAAAGTGCTCTGTGTCTGGATTACAGGGAACTGTCTGAAGGGTTGATCAGACCTTTCCTGCTGCAGTTAAAAGAGGGTGAACTTGTAAACTTATTTAAAAAATAACTTCTGGCTGGATCCAGTGGCACAGACCTCTATGTAGACTAGGCTGGCCCAAAACTTACACAGATCTAACAGTTTCAGTCTCCTGAGTGCTAGGATTAAAAATTTCCAACATCATGTCCTGTAACACAGGCCTCTAATTCCAGTTACCTAGGGCTGTGAGACAGTAAGATTCTATTAAGGAGTGCTTGGACAACTTAGTGAGATCCTGTATTAAAAGTAATAAATAAAAAAAGAGAGAAGCTTTGGATATTGCTCAGCAGTAGAGGTCTTACCATGTAGAGGCTCAAGGTTCCATTGTCAGTTCTTCAAAAACAAACACAAAATATGTGAGTAAAACCTTCCTTTTCTAAAGAACGAGTCACTGGAATACCCTACAGTGCACTAGATAAAGTGTTTCCCAGGATTAATTTTATCATGCTCAACCATCTGACCATTTATAAACCACTGTAACTAGGACCCAAAGGGGCTTGCTATTCTACTGCCTAGCCTGGCAGCAGACTGTAGCACTGTCTATGTGATAACATTTTTGCAGGCATGTAGACTGAAAGAGCTTTTAGTCATGGAAGCTTCCATTAAGATTTTTCAAAGAAAGGCTGGAAAGCCAGGCAATGTGTGGAGGGTCAAGACCACAGCAGGCCCTGGGCAGGTGGTAAGTAAAGTGGAAGGTTAAGATGAAGATACAATGAAGACTCCAAGATGTTGGAGATGCCATCAATGTGGAATGTTTGACAAGCCAAGGAAAGCCAAAAAACAAGTGGAGACAGTTCAAGAGGACACAAAGGTGGGTCTTCCAAAGCCAACAGAATGACACCATGTGTCTTGGACACAGGCATGGATCTATAGGATTTAATGTTTGTCTCGATGGATTTCTGTCATATTTTGGTTTGCTGGATTCTTGCTATTCTCGTGTTACTCCCACTCGGAATGGAAATTACCTGTTATCACTTCCTTCCTTCCTTCCTTCCTTCCTTCCTTCCTTCCTTCCTTCCTTCCTTCCTTCCATCCATCCATCCATCCATCCATCCATCCATCCATCCATCCATCCATCTATCTATCTATCTATCTATTCTACAAGGTTCACAGCTAAGAGTTTGCCCTGAATTTCAGAAGAGACTTTGGACTTGGACACAACAAGCTGTGTGAAACAATCAGAACAATTAAGATTCTGAGGATTCTTAGAAGATGGACTAAATGTGTTCTGCATTTTGAGATTGCATGCGTCTTTAGGGGCCAGGGTGGAAGGTTATCGTTTGAATAAGAAATGTCTCACATGGGCTCAGGTGGTGCACACCATGTAAGTAGGCTGAGCAGGAGAAAGCAGGTCACTGGGGTTAGGCATCTGAAGGTTATACCTACTCCCTGGTCTCATTTTTTCTCTCCTTCCTGGATGCCATGATGGGATCTACTTCTGCTCTGCTACATACTCCCTGCCATGATAGACTGCGACTAAATAAATCCATCCTCCATAAAGTTGTTACTGTCATGTATATTGTGACAGCAATGAAAGATTAATATAGCATCTGACATATGGGTAATACTACATACATATTTGTTTATGGAGAATACGATTTCTGGCTGGCAAGAGAAAGCATGTACATTAAGACTTGTTTTTGTCCCTATTCAGTAGCTGCTACTAGATCCATTTCCCTCTCCACTCTTGTCTAAAACTTCCAAGTGAGGCAAGGAAAAGTAGATCTGTAGACATTAAGTTCTTAGTGGTTTCTCCTATAATAAATACAACTTACATCTCAGCAAGTGGTATGGATCTGTCCTTGAACAAAAGACCTTCATGTCCTCTTCTCTTTTTAGAATGGAACCTCTATAGTACTTCACAGCTGAGAGACAGGCCCTACTCTATTTATAGCTGGACACAGATTATACAGGGCTGTTCTCTCTCCTCTTTAGGGTAGACTAAGGACCCCTTCAAGATTCCATTTATGTAATTATGGAGATAAAAACTTGACAAGGAGAGAAATCCCATTTTAATCTTAGAACAAAGCAGCATGATGTTTCTACCTAAAACACTCACTGTTATAGAGAATCTACAAAGAGCACGTTGCATATTCATGATAAGCTCATTCACCTTCCATTGAGTTGAATTCTATCAGCTAATTTGGAGAACTGGTCCGGAAGTCTTCTCTGCTTTATGACACCCTCCAGAGTAACAGAAACTTCACAGAGAGAGTATGTTTCAGATGCACCAGTCAAACCAAATTCCTGAACAGCTTGGCATACCACTTCTTTAGCTGTGGTATCTTTACTGATGATAATGTAGCAACTTTGTTGATCTGCTTTGAAAACTCTTATAACTTGATCAGGAATATCTATATAAACACAAAGATGAACCTTAGTATTTTAAAAAGTAACATTTAAACACCCCAATAAGCAACTTGGAGTACAAGGATCCCTCCAAACAATGAAATATACATTTCTATTTCACACAGGATATGAGAAAAATGTATTCATTTTCTTCAGATGAAAGATACTAATAGAAGTTCACAAAGATAAAAATTGCGACAATTCAGAAGACATTTTTCATTTAACATGTTATAAACATTTGATGCTATTATTGTTCTACAAAGTTATTTTTATTATTTTAAATAAAAAATTATGTGTATAGGTATTCTGCCTGCATGTATGTTTATGTTCCACAAGAATGCCCAGTGTCCACGGAAGCTGAAAGAAGATACTGGATCCCCTGAAACTATTACAGGTGATTGTGAGCTGCCATGTGGGTTCTGGGAATTGAAGCTGGGTCCTCTGGAAGAGCAGCCACTGCTCCTAATCATTAAGCCATCTCTCTTGCCAACAAGCTATCTGTGTTTTTAATAAGGATGGAAGAATAGTAGTCCATATGTATTGTGTGAATGTGCAAACAAGTGCAGGTGGTACTGGAGCCTAGATGCACTGGATTTCCTTGGATTAGCATTTTATGGTATGATACAGAGCCCCCCCTGCCACCACACACACACACAGCAGATAAAACTATCTTTTGAAGGAATCTGACCAGCTCTTTAGTGACAACTCTCAAAAGGTCTCTGAAAAGGTATGCATATTTTCCAGGTCTTTAAAACACACTTTCCAATCTTTCTCCAAAATTATATTTTATAATCATAGAATGTGAGAGAGCAAATTTGGTCATGTCTCTATTAAAACAGTTTATTACATTTTTGTCTTGCTGCTATTCTGAAAGGCTATCCTTTTCCTTTTCTTGTCTTCAATACTTTTTTGTTTTGAGACAGTGTTTCTCTATGTAGTACTGGTGGTTTTCAAGCTCACTATGTAAATCAGACTGCCTTTAAACTCAGAGATTCTCTTGCCTCTATTTCCTGAGTGCCAGAGTTTTAAAGGTGTGCACCAACACATCTAGTTTCCAATACTTTTTGGCACCACCTGTGTTTCTTCCTATTGAGTCACATTAAGGCACCAACACTTATTCAACTATAAAGCAGCAATCATTTTTTTCCTAGTTTTTTTTGATTTTTTTTCTTTTTAAAGGGGGGAGTGTTGTGTGTTGTTTATGTGTGAGTTTGTGTTGAGTACGCATGCAGAGTCAGAGGTTAACATTGGGTATCTTCTTTAATGGCTCTCTCTCTACTTGTCTTTTGAGATAGAGTCTCTTACTGAACCTGGAGTTAGCCCTGAGCTCCTTGATTACACTAGAATGATGAACCAGTGATAACCCCAGGGAATCTCCTACTTGCCATTTCTCCAAACCTGAGATGATTGGTGTGCATTGCAGCACTCAAGGGTTTTTTTTTTTTTTTTTTTTTTTTAAAAAAAAACCATGAATACTAGGTATTAAATTCAGGTCCTCTTATTTATACAACAAATACTTTACCTACTGAGTCAGCCTCTGTGCAGTCCATTTTCTCTGTTTTATATTAAATTTATTTTGTTTTTTAAGAGGAAAGTGTTTAAATGTTTATATGGTTAAACACCTCAATCTTTGTTTTGTGATTCTGCCACAAGCAAATACATACTACCTAAGATATACTCATATAATTTACACATGTAAACATTTCCTCCTTCTGTCTTGCTTTTCTTTGAAGGGAAGAGCTACACCTCTAGAACAATGATTACTGCAATGACAGACACTAAAAATAAACAAATGCTAAGTTTCTAAATGAAAATTAGTTGTGTTTTCAAATAGGAATATTTATTGCTGTGACTTTATATTATTTGCTCAGCACTGTCTTCCTTAGCACTATTATGCATCATTAGTTAAAAAAAAGGTGTGGGGGGGACTTGTCTAAAAAGGGAAGATGAGAATAATGGAACAGGCGTAGCAGGAAAACAACTCTACAGAATGAAATACCCCCACACTCTTGTACCCTGAAAATGGGACCACAGAAAGAAATCAGCTCCCAAGACTAAAGATTCAACTGAATATACATGGATGTAATTCTACTTGTTAACTGATGGATGTTCTGGGTCAAGTTCATGTACTCAGTAGCCTCTGTTCTAGAAAGAGGTAGCAAGCAATATTTCTTTGATGTATTTAAAAATCTGAGTAATCAATACTTCTTGCTTAGATTTCTGTCAATGAGTGAGTCTCTGATGTGTAGCTAATAGCACTGTTATTTTGGAGCTCACACAACTTAAGGTTAGACAGTTTTATAATTCACCAAATCAGGCATGCTTCTCTGCCTAGTGCTGGAAATTGCTGTCAGGAAATGGAAGACTGGCTGTCAGAAGGAAAGTGAGCAAAGGGGTTTCACCATATACTTTCCTTAATAAAGAACCAAACTGTGTACCTGAACTCTTCATGAACTGGGTTCTAAGCCCTAGAAGTGGGATTTCTCTGTTACAGTTTTGGAGGCTAAGTTTCAGCAAGAGATCTTGTTTGACCTTGAGGGAATGGCAAACCGTCTATCCCTTTATAGACATCTTTAGGGGAATATATTCACAGACAGGGTGGGGATTTGTACAACTTCACACTCTGTTTCTGGGAAGGAACACAGAGTTGTGTATCTTGAACAAGGCTCAAAAGCTTTACTTTCTAAAGACATTTGTTCCTTAGGTGATAGTCACATAACAGAAAGTCAAGTTAAAAAAAAAAAGGTGCTAGAAAAAAAATCTGTAAATAGGATTTACCCAAAGGCATCACAACTGAATCCTGATAAATCTGCCAATGTCATGAAAGCCAACCTGGAGAACAGTGAAATCAGAAGAAACACAGTTTCTCCTCACTGGTACCAGCAAGAGAACAACCTTTGTTTATTTTAAAATCACTGTATGTACATTATTTACAAACATGCTGCCAGATGAAGAATCATGTACAGGGCCAAACATAATATTTGGCTCATGATAGATGTAGATAATATAGAATTAGATGAACAGTAAATATGAGATCAAAAGAATCAAAAAGAAAAAAATGATATAATCATCGCAAATTCCAGTCACGAAGCAAAAATGCATACACAAAAATTCTGTTAAAAGTAGTTATTTTTGGGTGATGATGATGGTGGCTTTTATATATGCTAGGCAAGTTCTGCCCCTAAGCTATCACCGCAGTCCCAGAAAGACATGCTTTAAAAGATCTGGAGTGTACAGTATTTAACTCAGATATTCATATTTTATTTATATATAATTGATTTGTTTATTTGTGTGCTGGTATGACTGGAGGGGCAAACACATGTCACAGCACCTATATGGAAAGCAGGACAAAATCTGGGAGTTGGTTTCTCTCCTTCCACTATGTGGGCCCCAGGGACAGAATTTAGTTGGGCAGTTTTAGTGGAAAATGTGCATGTAACTGTTAAGCCATTTCATCAGCCCTCAGATTTTATTCTTATAACACATTCTTTTTTTTTAAAACGATTTATTTATATTATGTAAACAGTGTTCTGCCGGCATGTATGCCTGCAGGCCAGAAGAGGGCACCAGATCTTATTACAAATGGTTATGAACCACCATGTGGCTGCTGGGACTTGAACTCAGGACCTCTGGAAGAGTAGCCATCTCTCCAGACACTTAGATTTTATTTTATTTATTTATTTTTGGTTTTGTGAGACAGGGTTTCTCTGTAGCTTTGGAGCCCGTCCTGAAACTAGCTCTTATAGACCAGGCTGGTCTCGAACGCTCAGAGATCCGCCTGCCTCTGCTTCCTGAGTGCTGGGATTAAAGGCGTGCGCCACCACGGCCCAGCTAGATTTTATTTTTAAGAAATGAAACAAATAAGACAAGTGAAACAAACAGAAATTCCAGATATCTGAATTTAAAAGCTAGAAACACATTTTTGGAGCACTAACTACATGTATTTTTGAAGATTATTCACTTGTATGCGAGTATGCTTGATTGTCTGTACAGATGGCACCATGTTCCAGCAGTGCTACTGAGTCCCGTGGAACTGGCTCGAGATCCTCTGAAAGAGTAGTCAGTGTTTGTAACTGCTGAGTAGTGGTCCACCCTCTAGAGCGATAACTTTAATTTGGTGTGTATAAAATAAATAAATACTTTTAGGGAGCTGGTTGTGGTGGCATATGTCTTTCATCTTGACTCTCGGGAGATAGAGGTACGCAGATCTGAGTGAGGGGCAGCCTGGTTTACCTAGCAAGTTCTAAGATAGCCAGAACTACACAGAGAAACCCTGTTTCAAAAACAAAACCTTTTAAGGATGTACTGCCCTTGAGATTACACTAAAGATGGAATAATTTTTCAAGTATTTAGAAGGATCTTTAAGAAAATAAAGTTTACTTTTTCATTCTCTACTCCCACCCCACCCGAGCATTTGTGTATCTACTGTGTTTTAGGTGAAGAAAATACAGTGGCAAAGAAAGCAGACAAGTCTCTGACCTCAGGAAATTCACTAATATTCAAGAGAGTAGAAAGTGGTTCAAGGAAAGACAGTAACAAGTAGAACAGCTCACAAAGTGACCAGGGCGCGCGCGCGCGCACACACACACACACACACACACACACACACACACACACCCCAAAGACTAGGGCAGACTATTGCCACACTTGCTCTACTCATATCAAGGACTGGTAGTGAGTATTTTATTTATTTTATGGCACTTATACAACGAGACAAAATCTCCACAAAACAATGCATATACAAAACAGGTGGCAATTCATGAACACAAAGACTTAGCAAAAACACAAATGCCCATTACTGGAACTAGTTTAAAGAATTTTTACCATCTCTTTAAACAATGCTGGTAGAACATATCATTCAGATACATAAATATTTAAGGAACTCTGTTAAATAAAATGGCGAGTGGAAGTGTGTATCATCCCAATTAAATTAAAGGGATCGATTGATGCCATATTTTACATTCAACGAAACTTGTGAAATTATTACAAGTAAATTATTGTAAAATCTGAAGGGTGGAGACACTTGTACTTACCCTTTCTCTAAAGTTTTACTTAAAAAGTACATGATAAGGCTGGGTGATGGTGGCACACGCCTTTAATCCCAGCACTCGGGAGGCAGAGGCAGGAGGATCTCTATGAGTTCAAGACCAGCCTGGTCTACAGAGCTAGTGCCAGGACAGGCTCCAAAGCCACAGAAAAACCCTGCCTGGAAAAACCAAAAACCAAAAAAAAAAAAAAAAAAAAAGTACATGATATCTGTACTTATAATTAAAAAGCAGCAAAGACTTTACATAGGACAAAATTAAGTTTGCTACTGAAAATAAATAGGATTTTTAGCTACTAAATGATACAGTAACCATAAAGAGCTCTGTATATAAACTTGGCAGCAGCAGCAATGGGTGTAGGAGGGACCGGAGTCAAATTTCATTTAGCCACACTGGAAAAAAAAAAATTCTTGGAGATGTGTCTTATGTAGCCCAAGTTGGCTTCAAACCTGCCATGAAGCTGAAGGTGAACTTTAACTTCTGATCGCCACCTAACTGCTGGGGTTACAAGCCTGTGCCACTGTGACAGCTGTCACAGACTGAATTAGGCCTTCTACAAGATAAGTGAGCACTCCAACTGAGCTGCATTCCTAGCTCCATACTCTGAATTCTTAAAGCTTCAACTTATGTTAGATGAAAAAGTACTTCCACAGCACTCCATGACACATGTTTACACATACACACACACACAGTAAAAAAAAATAAAAATTTAAAAAACTTTTCACAAGTTGTAAAGTGGCATGTATATTGTCTCTATATGAAGAAAAAACATACATAGTCACTGAAAATAAATAAAAGATTTACACCAATGAGCACTACCTCACAAGTGGAAAGAGAACTATGCTTCCTACTTCACTGAGGTCTCTATCAAATGACCTTTTTGAAAATAACAAACTATACACAAAAGACAAAAAAATACCAAGATACTTACAGTAAAAACCAACAGCTGTAGGCAGCAAAAATAAAGCAAAATTATAAAAAGTCAGCAATCAAATCAAACTATTCAGTAGTTCTGCAGCTTTGCCTGCACTGCGATTTTGATCTAGTAAGAACTTTATGCATACAGACTCAACATAGCTGAGCTTGACAAACATCATTGCAATCAAATGTGTGGACAGAGCTAACTTTTAGTATTGCTGTTAAATGTAAGAAGCTGAATTTGAAGCTGGTAATAGTTTTTCCCAACAAAAATACAAATAATATATTACTGGATAAGTCTTTCACAAAGTTGTGCATTTGGAGGTCTCAAAAGTGAGCTGATAGGTGTATCCAGCTATAACATGACATGCACACACATCGCAGCCTCAGCTGCATTAAACTTTCTCTAAGCAGATTTAAAAAGCATCTCAGTGTCCTTCCAGGATGCTCTCAAGGAAAGAACTGAGAATCCAATCTGAGAGCTATCTGAGAAGTACCTGCTCCTCAGGGGGGATACAGTTCTACATGTGAAATACTGTCCACCTCCTCCTTCCACTTTTCACTCTTCTTTCCCTTAAGTCGCTCTTTATTCCTTCAGCATCACTTTCTAATTATTTACCCTATTATTATTTTTTATTATTATTACTATGATGATGATGATGATGTATACATGCATGTAGAGGTCAGAGGATGGCATGTAGGAACAGTTCTCTTCTACCATGTAGGTTCCGACAAAAATCTGGTTGTCAGACTTGGCGGCAAGTGTCTTAACTTTTAACAGGCCTTGTGCTGGCCTGTCTTCATCCCAAAAATCTATAAATGCTTGGGATGGCAATATAATCATAAAAATCAGCAAATCAGTAATATCATATGCCCTTTCTAAATAACTGCTTTCAAAAAACGTGCATATTTAGATTGTTCTCTGGGAATGTAAAAATCTTTTAGTTGTGAATCTTCTATGAAGTGTGGAACACCTACATACAAAGTAAAATAGATTTTTGATTCTACCACAAGATGAACATGAGAAGTCATTAAAATGCACTCAAAGTGAGCCAGGCGGTGCTCTGTGAGTTTGAGGTCAGCTTGGTCTACAAAGTGAGCTCCAGGATAGCCAGGGCTGCTACACAGAGAAACCCTGTCTCAAAAAAACCAAAATACCAAAGGTGCTGAAAGTGTTGATGAAAAGTAGGGGATCTGAGCTTGAGTACTCGAGAGTAACACATTAAAGAAGCAGCTGACTGGACATGCAGAGAGAACCTATAGGTGGTCAAACACACGTAGGCAAGAAATGATGACGCAACAGGTTATCAGAACAGGTGGTTAGAAAGAACATTCATCTACAAAACACATCTTCATCCTGGTACAGGCATTTCCTCTTATGTCACAGAACTGAACCTAGCCTGCTTTTCCCCTGCCTTTTTGACACCTTAGTGCTCACCTTTCCTGAAAGCAAATAACTTAATATACTGGCAGCCAGTTTTGTACTTATTTCTGATTTGTCTTCTGACACAACCCTTTACAGGAACTACTAGAACTTTCAAAGTGAAACAATGATTCATTAAAATCTCTGTTCTACAGTCTTGACGGCTTACAGAAAGAATGACGCACAACACCAACTTGCTGTGTGCAGAAACTCTAGCGTGAGCTGGGAATGGAAGGAAACAATGTACGCAACTACTTTCACTAGTCTCGGTTTTTGTTAAACCGTGGGAGTTTTTAGGCTGCTATATAATGTACAGTACAACCTTCAGTAAATGTTTTCCCTTATGTTGAAGGGTTTTTATTTAAGTTGCCATAGGAAAACACAAACTTTACCAATACACTTGTATTTTCTTTCTGGCACTGAAATATATGTGAATGAATGCTGTTCCTTTAAGCATTAGAACAAAAAATTTAAGTTGAATCAGAAACACTCTGAGGGATCATTTCCCCCATCTTTCCTGTGGGTGCAATAACATTCAGTTTTTAATTTTTTTTCTGGAAAAAAAAGTGGTGTATGGCATATAATCGGTTCTTTACAATGAGATTTTTAGATCATGGACTTATGTGAAATTTTATGCCTCTGGGCACCAACACATACAGAAAACAACTTGATGCTCCATCCTGAAAACCATTAGAAGGGAAAACAATGTTATACTATGATAATAATAATTCTTGACCAAACCAAAACCAAGTCTTCTTCCCCCACCTCCGCCCCGCCAAACAACTTTAGCTTCAGGTGCTGAGATATAAATTTTACAGTCATTTATTTTCATTCCATCACTCATCAATTTCTGAAAACTATCACTGATGCTCTTATTATGAAGTTTTAATTTAGAAAGAAGTAACATGTTTTGGTAAAAAGACACAATTTTCCCTGGCTTATTGCATGAACCCAAAAACCAGAGGTAAACTCTGCAGGCAAAACCAGTATTTATGGCACAAGTGACTGTGTATTAGGTACCACTTTGGCCATATGACATCACATAGAAACATTACCTGAAGGATTGGAAAAGTCCAACATGCTGGTGGTGGGCTGCAAGAGATCTGGGCTGCTGGATGAGAGAGTTCCAGGAATTGGCATTATAGCCAGGCTGTGCCTACAGTGCCTGGTTCCCACAATGCTGTCATCTTGTGATTGGCTCAGGCCTCCATCACTTCAAAAGATAGATATATATCACTTTCAAGTATTAGAAGGCACTTACATAGCAAACAATTTGGATTCCTAAGCTCAAGGTATAACAACAAACTCAATTCAGTGTAATGACTTAAGCAGTTAAGATTAAAACATTTCAGCAACCAAAAAGAGTAATTATAATGAAGAGACAGCAATGAAATGTTTTTGAAAATTACATTAAAATGAAATATAAAATGGAAGTAATTCTACTATATCACAAATAATGTTGAATTTGCTTCTTCTGGTTTTGGCAGAAAAACTCAATCTGAATGAGACTGCTTGAAATTTGCCAGTCTCAAATTTCAAATATATTTACTAAGCTATACACAGCCACACAACAGGAAGTGTCCCCTCCAAACACATGATAATCACAAGATGATTTAAATCAGTAAGAAGAGTTTGCTCTCTTTTTAGGTTTCAAAAACACTATTAACTAAAAAGCCATTATCTAGGGCAACAAGAAACTCTTCTTTTATAACACTTAGAACTGTTACATAGGTAATTCTAAAATCATAGGAAGGAAAAACATAAACACTGTCAGTTAAACTTTGTATATTTCCACTATTAGTTTAATTATAAGTAAAACTGTTCTATAGAACTTAGGATCACAGTGCAAAAGATTTCCATCATCACCAAAGACTAAAATCAGAGTTCTCTCCCTAAACTTACTTGTGTTGAAATATGTTCCTTAGTATCTGTTCTCATGTAAATTTTACTCAGCACAGTCTCCTGTCTTGTTTTTGCTATACAAACAGGATCACAGAACACTTACCAATTATCATGGCAAAGATTAAACTACAACCTACAAAAATGAGCGATATGGAATATATAGAATATATTAAAGCAAAATATAAGATTTAGGCAGACTATGTAATGAAACAAAATGGAGAGTAACAGAGTGTTAATAGCAAGAAAACAAGGACAGCCAGGACGAGAGAGAGAGCTGCATAGTCAGGGAGGCATGAGGGCGTGGAACACTGTAATGGCAGACAGACTGTTAGTTAGCTGGTTGTCTCAGGTCCTTTCTCTAGCTTGCCACTGGTTGAAGAGCTAAGTCAGCTAAAGTAGATGAAAAATGGTATTCCTGTTCTTATGAAAAGAAGTCAAGTACTTTTACCAAATTAAAATAAGAGTAATTCAAAGCTGGAGAGGAGGAACAATTGTTTTAGCTGACACAGAGAAGTAGAGGCACAACAACACAACTGACAGAAATGATGCTAGTTATTCCCAAGGAGAAACATCAGTTTACTCTTGGGAGAAGAAAGGTTTTATTTGGTAAGCAATTCCCGCTTATCCTAAACTACCTCTCTACAACTTGGTTTGCACTGCTGGCTGTCAAAAAATAAACATTTTAAGATTATTTAGAGAAGACAAGAAAAGCTGTCAGTATTTGAATCAGAAAAAGTAGAAAGACATGTTTAAACAATAGTCTAACTGATTTCTGAAAACCCAGCAATTTTTGGATTCATAAAATTAGGTAACTGAATCCAAAGACACAAAGAGGTGATCTACTCTTACTAACAAAGTCGAAGAAAGTACAAAACTAAAAGTAGAACTATTTTTTTGGTACAGGGTTTCATGTAGCCTTGGGTGACTTTCAACATTCTAGTAGTGAGAATGAATTTGAATGCCTGATCCTCCTGCCTCCACCTCCAAAGTGTTGGTATTCCATGCTTGCAGCACCACATCTGATTTATGTGGTGCCTAGGTTCAAACCCAGAGCTGTCAGATGCTGGGCAAGCACTCTGCCAGTTAAACCATGTCCCCAGCACTAAGTCAGAATTTTTGGTTAAAGGGACTTCACTATAAAGTTTACAGAATAAAGTTGTTTTTTTTTTTTTTAATTAAAAGTCCTTATCTAGCCTATACTCATGTAAGGCAGGCTATAAATTCATGGTACTTAGGTGTGAGCATGTAGACATGAAAATTCTGTCATGCAGAATTCAAGCTATGACAGGAATGAAACAACTGGCAAAAAAATCCATGCTTAAAGTTTAACGGATAAAACCTATTTGAGAAATAATTATGTCATTTCTTACCAAAACAGTCTCCTGAGAGGTGATGCAGTAACAGAAACAAGACATTTTTGAAAAATTCCTCAATAATTAGTTCCCTAACGCTAAACTTATTTAAAATAAAAGTAATTAGCTTCATTATGAAACCAAAGAGGGCACAAGACACCACTAATGTGCATATCAAAAATAACTCCAACATTAAAAGCAAACAAAAAATATACTGACACTTGGAGAAAAAAATAGTTCTTGATGCACAAAACAAAGCAATGTTATTTCTAGGAAGATACAGAATAAAAGTTGAGTGATTAAAAAAAAAAGGAAATCTGATTTTGGAACAGTCTAATATTCTCCAATTAATAAAAGTGTACTGTGGTTATAGTTTACAGATGTCTCTCAAATCAATCACTCAGATCAATAACTTATTTTCATTGCTTTTTAGGAACAATTTTTCACTTCAAAAGTACATAATTGTTTGAGGCTTAAGTGTTATCTACTTTTACCTAAAGTATGTATGGCTTTTTATATTCTTTCCTTCTTGTTCCTCCTCTGGGGTCATGTAGGGAGGAGTGGAGTTTGTTTTCCACCAAGCTGGAAAACTCAAACTCAGAGGTCAGCCTGCCTCTGCTTCCCGAGTGCTAGGATTAAAGGTAAACACCACGAACAACTGGCACATTTACTTAATTTTTAATTTCAATTAAAAAAATCCAAATATTTAAAGTAAGAAACTTCAAAGATAAAGGAAGAAAGAGGGAAAACTTATTTGTACTTTATAAAAAACAAAAAACCCAAAACAGACATCTGGACATTCGTCCTTGTTAATTTTCGTGTCTACGTACTAAGCTAACGTTCTTTCCTTTTTTTTTTTTTTTTTTTTTTTTTTTTTTTTTTTTTTTTTTTTTTTTTTTTTTTTTTTTTTTGAGACAGGGTTTCTCTGTTGCTTTGGAGCCTGTGTTCTGGAACTAGTTCTTAGACCAGGTTGGCCTTGAACTCACAGAGATCTGCTTGCTTCTGTCTCCCGAATGCTGGGATTTAAAAGGCATGTGCCACCACCGCCTGGCTTCTAACCACTTTCTTGTACTTGGACTTTTAGTATACTTCTAACCCTTGTGAGGATCACTTGACTACAGGAGTTTGAGGCCAGTATGAGCAACACAGCAGGACATCACCATCAATGAGCTCTATGGAAAAGGTGCAGCATCCTTAGATAAACATCTATACGATCACTTGAACTCATTTTCTCTATTATCTACTGATGCCACAGTGATGTTTTCCCCTAAATGACTTTTAAGAGTTCTTCAGAATGGGGGAATCTCTGTAGTGGTTTGAATGAGTATGTCCCCTATAGGCGTAAATATTTGAATACTTGGTCCCCCAGCTGGTAGTACTGTCTAGGGCGGCTTAGATAGTGCAGCCTTGCTGGAGCAGCTACATCACCGGGAGCAGACATTGCGTGTTTATAGTTTTCTTCCATTTCCTGTTTGTGTTCTCTGCAAAATGGTCAACGCTTTGGATGAGTTTCTGAATGCTAGGCTTGTAGATTTCCCTACATCTAGCTAGACTGCACACTTTTGCAAAAAGCAATCATTTGCTGGATGTGGTGATGCATACCTGTTTCTAGCACTTGGGAAGAAGAGGCAACAGGGCTTTAGAATTTGAGACTAGGCAGGGCTACAGAATAAATACAGTACATGCTGGAACTACATGGGGAGTCCCTGCTTCAAAAAAGTCAAGAACTAGTGCTATGGTTTAATGGCAGAACATTTGCCTTGCATGGGAAAGCCTCCCAAAAACTGCAGAAAAAATTTTCCAAATTCACTTTAAATGATTTGTATCAAAATAATAATAAAATATATGGTCTCAAAAACAGAGTCAGACAGATAAAAATGAGAAACTAGCTCTCACAAAACTGGCCTCAGAAATCTGATTCTAATTTATCTTTTAGGATTTCAGCAACTGAAATGATTGCCATTTTATGCTACAACATGAATAGGAGACATGCGTAACACGTTTTTATTCATGTTTGTATTTAGCTAACAGCTTCTTGTGGCACACAATGCAAAAAACTCAAAATGCCTACTGATTAATAAATGAAAAACTAAATAAAAATACATTCTGAATTTAAACACACCCATTTCTAGTAGATTTTTCTTCCTTTGTTACTAATACAAAGTTGTCATGTGGGAAATGCTCAACTAGCTGCTCCTGGTGACAGCAACTTCGTCTCCTGCTATTAACCAGTCCACTCTCCAGAGAGTGTGCGACACAACAACGCACACAATCCAGACCAATCCATCAAGGCTTCTGGAAATAAAACTCAAGACATTACCTGCTTAAAGAACTCGCCATGTGAATTATTTTCTGCTCTCTGGCCTCTGGATTTGTTTCCCTTTCCACAGTGACTTCTGGTCATCTCAAACTCTCCCTGACCTCTTTTAGAGTGGGTTACAACTCTAACAGTTTCTTGACCCAGCTTCAACTGGTCTCGGTGTTTGTGATATGTACAATATTAAATATTTTTGTTATTTTAAAGTTATAGTTTTCATAACCTACTCACCATAATGAAAGCAGTGACTTAGAAATGAACAAGAATGAGCTTTAAAGTGGAAGTATAAAGCAAAGCCATCTGATGCATCAGTTTCCAGTGAGTGACAAATTGAAAGAAGAGAAAATTTGTTTCCCTGGGTAGAAGAACTCAGGAAGAATATTTCCTGATCTTTGAGATTTGTGTATGTGTGTGATGGGGGCATACACAGGCTTGTGTGTGGCCATATGTATAGGGAGACAGTAGTTGGCATCAGCTATCTCCTTAATCCCTCTACACATTTTTTCAGACAGGCAACAGAGAATCTCTGGAACCAGAGATTACCAGTTCTGCAAGGCTGGATGGCTAAGAAGCCTCAGGAATACATCTATTCTTTGAGCTCCTGCCACTGTGTGATATACAGACAGAATTACTGTCTGGAAAAACCCAAATATCAAAAAATTCACCATTAGAATTCAGAATAGATTAAGTAATGCCAGCAGAAAAAAAATGATATTTAAAAACTCAAAAATTACCAATAGATGTACCTCAAAATTTTACGTCCAAATTTATAGATAGTGATTGAAACTGAACCCGAAACATAAAAATAAATAACACAAAACAGTCTTAATAAAAGTCACAACACTAAAAGCTACTATATAGTGACAAAGCCACAGAGATAATGCAGAGATTTTTAGATTTTACTCATGTATTAAAGATTTTATGATGTATAAAACATACATGATTCTTATCCCTACAATAAAAACTTCACTTAATATGACAATCCAACACAATAGATTGGTATTACCTACCTAAACAGTTTTGGAGGCAAGATACTAAATCGTGTTTTATCCAAAATTTTTCTGATTTTGTTTCTTCCACCTGAAACAGTATTTGCTTTAACTTTCTTATTTCCTTTCTCCTGTGATGTCTGTTCAATATCCCCTGGGACATCTTGGATTGAATGGCGATTACTTTTTTTTTCGGCAATTTTGGGAATATGAGGTATACCAGATTTCTCTTGTTCAGTCCTACTGAGCAATTCTTTGAACACTGTGGAAATAAACAAATTCATCATTTCCCCTTTCCTTACTAAAATGTTTTTACCAACACATTTTAGGGATAAATACCATCAAGTTCACACTCATTTTAAAATCATCTGCTAGATCCCCAAAGTGATAAAATTAAGTCATTAGGAATAACCAAAGGAAAAAAAAATAAAAAGGAAAAGAAAAAGAAAAAGAAAGGTCTATTGCTAGCGTGTGTGAAAATGTGCACTACTAAATTAAATGAGATCTCCTGGTCCCATACCACAACTGAGCTGCATCCAGCCTGAGAGGTTGCTTTTCTTTGTCCTTTCCCCTTTCCTTCACTTCTCTCTCTCCTTTCTTGCTTTCCTCCCCACCTTTCTTTTGTTGTGTTGACACAGGATTTTGCTTCACAGATTGGGATTGAACTCTCAGTTATCTTTCTGGCCTCCCCAAGTGCTGGGATTACATGTATGTGCCACTCCACTGGGCTTGTTAAAACAACAACAAACAACAGCAGCAGCAACAACAACACACCCAACAGATATTAATTGTGCATGCTTGTGAAGATCAAGATGTCATTCATGCAACATACATCATCGTATCTTTCATTTTTGCACTCTTCCTCACGTCTCTCCTAACCTCTAGAAATCTTAACCCTGCCTTCAGGTGAACACTGCTTTAGCTGCCACAGAAGAGAGAAAACGCCATACTTGTCTTTGTGTGTCAGACTGGGATACCTTAGCATAATGTCTTTCAGCTCCATCCACTTTGGCCAAGTGTCACGATTTGACCTCTGTTATGACTTAATATTCCCGAGTATTATATACCATCCTTTAACCTATTAATGGGCCTCAAGATGACTTTTAATCTTAGCTATTTGTAAAAGTAGCAAAAAATCAGCATGCAGGTATCTCTGGTTCCTGGCTTCATTTCTTGTGGCTATCCACTGAGGAGTGAGACAGCACCATCACACGATAGTTCTACTGTTTAGCTATGTGAGGAACTTCTCATTCTCTACGGGAGTTACATTGCAAATGACAGTGTAAAGAGTTCCTTTCCTGGCCGGGTGGTGGTGGCGCACGCCTTTAATCCCAGCACTCGGGAGGCAGAGGCAGGTGGATCTCTGGGAGTTCGAGGCCAGCCTAGTCTACAAGAGCTAGTTCCGGGACAGGCACCAAAGCTACAGAGAAATCCTGTCTCGAGAACCAAAAAACCAAACCAAAACAAAAAAGAGTTCCTTTCCTAAGGGAAGCAAACTAGAGCCTACCCTGTGGTCAGGACAAAGGTAAGGCAATCCTGAGGACACAAGCGCAGGAGGGCTGACTCTGAGCCCCCCTTGTCTACCATATGGTGGCATATGTGCGTGAAAGATGCCTTCCTCTCCACACCCATTACTACCTGCAGCAGGTGAGAGAGTCCTTGCACCTCACTTGACAAAACAGTAGAGCTGACCCTGGGTGGTGAGAGTGGGTGATCCGGATCTGAGAGTAGGAGAACTGGCCTTGCTCCCTGTTGCAGGCGGCAATGGGTAAACTACATGGGGCAGTGCTGGAGAGCTTGCCTGGGTAGTAATGATGAGGGACTGGTGATTTATTCAACCCAGGCCCAGAACTAGGACTATGAGTTGGCCAGTCCCAGCATCCACATCATCTATGAACTGCAGGAGCATGTGAATGGGATGAACCTACAGATCCAAAACAGCAGGATCTCCAAGACACAGGACAACAAGATATCCAAGAGGAGCTCCAGTGAGAGCCCATTATCAGTGGTGTAGCAGAAACCAGAGGCGTCAAGCCAGGCCAAAGACTTGTGGTAGTGATGAATGGACTAAAGGGTAAACTGTGTGACTCAATGAGCTACACTACAGCTTCCACGACAAGATTATTTTCTCTCTCATCTGTTTTGTTTAGTTTTTCTTTTAAATTTGGTTTTGTTGAGGGGAGGGAGGTTCTAAGGGCAGAGGATGATTTCAAGGGGATGAAGAGATAAGTGGAACCAGAAGGTATGATTTAAAATCCACAAAGAAACAAAAAAAGTTTAAAAAAGTTACTTTCTCATACACCCTCTTCATCAACACATGCTATATTTTTTTCTTCTGTGTTTAAAGATACTTATGACAGAAGAAACTGTGGCCTTGATTTACAGTTTTCTGATGGTCAATAATATAGAGTACTTTCTCAAATATTTGTTTGGCCACGTTTGTTTCTTCTCTTATGAACTGTTTGTTTAGATAACTTACTCATAAAAATATTGGATGACTTGTTTCTTTTTTCCTTTTTTGGAGACAATGTTTCACAATGTATCTCAGCCAGGCCATGAATATTCAATCCTGACTCATCCTCCAAGTCCTGTCCTTTCATTGCTTTGTCTTATTTTTTGGAGATAGGATTTGGGTAGTTCATGCTAGCCTTGGAGTCCTAATCCTCCTGCCTCCACCATACCAACCAGTTTCTTGAATTATCTTTATACAGTCTGGATATTAAACTTCTGTTAGAACTGCCAAATATTTTTTCCCATTCTGTGGGGTCTTCAACAAAGACAAGACTACAGTGCCCAAGTATGATGCAAACATATAAAAATGACATTAAAAATGATATTTATTTTATGTGTACATATGATTGTCTGCCATGCATCTGCATATGTTTGCCGAGTCCAGAAGAGGGCACCAGATTCCCTGAATATGGAGTTACAGAAGGATATTGTCTGACGTGGTGGTTGGGAACAGAACTCAGGTCCTCTGGAAGAATAGCAAGTGAGTGCTTTTTAACCAGCGAACCATCTCTCCAGCACCAAGAGAAACATTTTACTTTGCTTTCAAAGTATTAGATATCTTTAGGATTCATCTTTGACAGACATTTTGCTTTACTAAATTAAAGTTCCTTTCAGCTTTTGGTTTTCAATTTTCACCTTTGTTAAAACCACCTGGCAAAGATACAAACAGCTTTTCATGCAAGGCTCTTCTGTTGACATTCAGAACCAGGAGCAAAATTTGCAAGTTTTCCTGGGTCTCCGAGAGGAAGCTACAGCTCAGTTCTACCTTTTGAGAAGGTCTGTGAGAGCTCCAGTTCGAAAAGGTGCTGCTGGGGTGCTCTGGTCTTTGGTGAGAAGTGAACTACAAACCATGAGTGTCCCTAAGAGTTGTTTCTTTCTCAATGATTTGTGGTTTTTTTCCTTTCCTGATTTTTTCTGTTCTTGTTTCACGAGATGAGGTTTTAAATCACTAGACAGGTTTTCTGCCCCTTCCTTGAATCAACTTTTCTTCTTCATAATCTGAAAAAGATAACTTATTGATCATCCTCTATGCCCATCTTCTGCTTTTTCTTACACCTGATGTCTGATCCGACTTTATGACAGTGCCAGTTATTGTGAACACTAGGAAAAGATAAAAGTGCTCCCTCCATTTCTACAAATGCTTGTTTGAGGTCGGCTTTGGTGTTCTGCTTCGCTGACGGCATTCTACCTGAGCTAAGGCAGCTCCCACTTTTATAGTACCAGGTGTAGTTCCCTATCCTTGACCACAACCAATGTAGGATCCTGGGAGGACAAAAGTATTCTTACTACCCAGAGGCTCTTAGGCATGGCTTCCCTGCCTCCTACATCCAAAAGTCTTCCTTTTTCCCCAGGGTCCATGTTGCTAAATACTTGGTACCAGTCAGTAAATATTTCTGTTACAGGTGCAAAGAACTCTCAGGTATTAGATTCTTAAGAATTACATAAAACACACTTGAGACAGAAAACTTGGGAGAGACTTAATTTGCTTAAGGTGACAGAGTAAAGCCTGCTTTCATATTTTTCAAAATCGGAATTCTTTAATATGACCTAAAAGTTGGCATTGGTAGATAGTGTAAATCCCCAGAAAGTAAAAAGCTCTGAAGGCTTCTTTATTCGGCACTAAGTTATAAGGCTGGAAAACTGTCCAGCAACAATTTAATTTGAGGTAACTGTACCCAAGGCACTCAGAAGAAAATCTCAAATTACTTCATTTTTTTCTATGACTGAACAGTTTAAAGAAAGACAAGCAAAAGTGAAAAGTAAACAAATAAAACAAAACAAAACAAAAAACCCTAAACGTATCGGGGGTGGGGCATACTTCCAGGATTCTGTCATTCTCATAGCAATCTAATCATCCTAACGGGATTTTCTCCCCCTGTCTTGAAGAACTCCTAAGTGGTCTTTGTTTTTTAATTGTTATTCTAGATGTATTGGTATTGCTCTCATGATTTTAGCCAAAATTCAATGTAGTTTCTAAAGCAAATGGTAATAAATTTTCATAAAAATTATAATATCAAATGAATTAGGTATATTTGATTAAAAACACAAACTTTATTTTTTAAAATAAAGATTTATTTTATTGTTAGTTTATATGTGTGTTTTACATGCCAATATGGAGTCAGATAAGAACAAACTGGAGTGACAGATGGTTGTGAGCCACCACGCAGGTGCTGGGAATTAAACCTGGGTTTTCTGGAAGAGCATCTAGTGCTTTTAACCACTGAGCCATTTCTTCAGACCCCAAAGCATAAGCTTAATACATGTTTTAATCAGATATAAATAAGAAAAACAAAACCGCCCAGGGCTGGAGATGCAGCTCAGCTGTAGGGCACTTGGGCAGCATATGTAGGGCCCTGGGCCCAATCTCTCATACCACAGCTACTAGAAATATTTCTACAAAGAAAGGAGGACATGTCGCTTACAAATCTCTTCACAGGTTTCAAATGCTTCATTGAATTTATCTGATGAAACAACTCTGGCATTTGATTCATTGCAGAAAGCTAGCTTTGTACATTTGAAGTGTAAAAGAGACTGGTTAGGGCTGGAGAGATGGCTCAGAGGTTAAGAGCACTGACTGCTCTTCCAGAGGACCCGAGTTCAATTCCCAGCAACCACATGATGGCTCACAACCATCTGTAATGAGATCTGATGCCCTCTTCTGGTGTGTGGGAAGCAGAATGTTGTACACATAATAAATAAAATTAAAAAAAAAAAAAGAGACTGGTTATGACTTCTGAGCTCTATTCAAATTATTCAAGTTTTATTACTGCACTCTGCACTATATAATATAGTACACAACAAAAGCTCAGTGGATACTTTATACATAACTGAAGCTGTATCTCTGCATAAAATTTAGATTATATAAAATTATAGATTATAAAAGCATAAGAATCTTAGCATCATACACAAAAAAAGCCTTTTATTCTGTTTCTGATTTTCAAAGACAGGGTTTCTCTGTGTAGTACTGTCATGAAACTGACTCTGTATACCAGGTTGGCTTCGAACTCACAGGGACCCACCTGCCTCTGCTTCCCAAGTGCTGGGATTAAATGCATGCACCACCACTGCCTGGCAGAAGTTTATATTTTACTATTATCTACCTCACTGAAAAAAAAATTTTCTTTTTTTCTAAAGATTTATGTATTTATTATGTATATGGTGTTCTGTCTGTATGCCTGTCTGTAGGCCAGAAGAGGTCACCAGATCTTATTATAGATAGTTGTGAGCTACTATGTAGGTGCTGGGGAATGAATTTAGGACATCTGGAAGGGCAGCCTCTGAGCTCTCTCTCCAGCCCCCTTACTTTTTTATTTGCACAAAATAAAACAAAACCTTACCTCAGTAGCTTTTACAACAAAACTTACCGAAAATGTTGGTCTTCACAGTAAGTGCAAGATGAGTATTATTCCTCAAAATTTCAAGAGCTTTAACAAATGTAATATTCTCAAAATTTTGTCCATTGACTTCCATTATCTTGAAAATATTTTTAAAATGCAAATTAAAAAGAAATATTAGTATCTCCTATTACTTCATAAGTTTAATATTAGAAAAACCAAAATAGAACTTGAATAAATTACACCATATGCAAGCAATGATTATTGTTTTTAGAAACTGGACTTTTGTTTCCCTGTACTGTATAATTTCCAAATCTTCCATCATACGTATTTTAAAAGGTCATTTTCTTTGGGATCTCAAATGAGATGACTCAGCAAGAACTGCTCTTGTAAAGGATGCAGTTTCAGTTCCCACTTGCATGGTGCCTCACAACCACCTCTAATTCTAATTCTAGGTGATCCAATACTTCTGACCTCTGTTGGCATCAGGCAAGCATAGGAAACTAATTCAGGGAAAATATCCATACACATAAAATAAAACTTAAAAAAGGTGGGGGAGAATAAGATGGGGACTGGAGAGATGGCTGAGTGGGTAAAAATGCTTGCCTTGATCCTCAGTACCCAAACAGTGAAAACAGAGACTTGATGTCTTGGATGTCCACACATGCATACACTAAACAGAATTACATATATATGTATAATGCATGTATGTGTGTGTGTATGTTGCTGGATGTAACAGTGCATGCCTAGAATACCAATACTAGGGCAAGATGACTGAAAGTTCAGGGTTATATAGTCAGTCTCTGTCTTAAGAAAAAACAATCAGATTTGTTATTTTTAACTAATAAAAGCACCAGGTAGTCAACCCAAAGCAGCACTATTATGATGGTTTTTCTCCAGGTGAAAAACTGCTTAATTTGGCTGTACCTCATTACTACACAAAAAGCTTCTTGGAAGGAGAAAAAAACCAAAATGAAGTAAATACCAAGGGCAAAGTATAAAAAGTTAAAAATCGAATGAACAGAAATTCAGCAGCAAATAAGCACAGTAGAGAAGACAGATCTCAGCAGTGACAAAAATTCTCAAAGGTAAAGAGGACACAAAACAATATATTAGGAAAAGAAAAATCAATGTAAGGAAAATTCAGAATTCTAAAAGGACACACCAGGCCTAGAGTGATGGTGCACATCTTTAATTACAGTGTTCTGGAGGCCGAGGCAGATGGATTTATAAGTTTGAGGCCAGTAGGGTCTACGGAGTGAGTTCCAGGTCAGCCAGAAACATGACATTTGAGATTCCATCTCAAAAAACAAAACGAAGATTTATATCTGCATACCAAAATGTCATAGCACTGAAGAGATCCACATTTTAATAATTCTCAGTGACAACTTTGAATCTCAGGGACAGAGAATAAAGATGTTTATGTGTAGGAATCAATAGTATAAAAGAAAAATAAAGGCTGATTTTAACTTCTATTATTAGGCAACAATATGATAAGGTGATATTTTTCTGCAACCTCAGTGCCCTTAAGGAATAAAATCATAACTTTATACCACACTGAATAAAAATATCTTCAGATATATACAAACTTATGTCTGTAAAATGAATAATAGGGAGGTATGATCTAGACAAAGTGGATCAAGGGAAGATGGATAGAAGAAGCAAAACCACAATAAATTTCATTGTTAGGAATATATGATCTAGACAAAGTGGATCAAGGGAAGATGGATAGAAGAAGCAAAACCACATTTCATTGTTAAGAATATAAGTTTTGGATTTCACAGTTCTCCCACCCATTGTGAGAAATATCTTTAAAAGTTTTATGATGAAATACTGGAAAAAACATAATACATTAATTCTAGGATACTGGCTATTAGATATTTTTAATGAGTAGATAGAGGAATAGGCCAATTTAAAAAAAAAAAAACCTCCCTTAAGGAACATCAAAGGATTGCTACTTTTTTTCTTCTTTTTGAGACAGGGTCTCATGGTAGCTATCCCTGGCTGGCCTGGAACTCAGAGATACACCTACCTGTCTTTGGCTCCCGAGTGCTGGGATTAAAGGTGTGCATCACCATGCCTGGCCCCCTACTTTATACCTCACCGTTTCTGATAACCTGAGCATTGCAGGCTGTTTAGTGGCTTCTATTCACTATGTACCAGCAATAATTCTTAAGTTTTTAATACCCAAAAATACTTTTAGGGGCTTGAAATATAGTATAGTACAATACAGTGCTCACCTATCATGTCTGAGGCCATGGTATCTAGGTTCAATCTCTAGATACACTCTCAACAAACCAAATCAAACAATAAAAACAACAACAAACCTGTGTGCACATGTCTATTTTTAGACATTACCAAATGATGATCATACTGTATGTGAATTTAAGGTCAGCAAGAAAACAGTTCTTTGATGCACATGAGAGTCATCTATATAGCTTTTGTAAAAACACACAGTCCTGGGGCAAGGATGGAAGTTGATGCTGACTGCTTGCCTCACAGTTGCAAACCTTGGTCTGATCTCCAGTATTAGAAAATAAAAACAACAAAAAATGGCAACAGATTCCCAACTGTTCTGTTGAGAATATTATTAAGACTGAGACAATCCTGGAAATTACATTTTATGCAGAAGATACATTATATCACACTTTGAATTAGGACACACAATAGCTACTTAATGACTAAAAGTATAAACCAACCAGGTGTAATGGCACATGCCTTTAATCCCAGCACTGGGAGGCAAAGGATTTCTGTGAGTTCAAGGCCAGGCTGCTCTACTCCATATTGAGTTCAAGGCCAGCCATGGCTATACAAGTGAGACCTTGTCTAAAAACCAAAAAGAGTAACAACAACAAACCAAAAAAAAAAAAAAAAAAAAAAATCAAACAAACAAATCCCCAAAAGAATAAATCCCTACCCAATTTCTCCCATGTCTCAGTTTCTCCTGGTCCCTCATATAGTTCTCTGCTTATAAATGTAGCTGTGGTACCATATGAATATTAGTTAATTTGGTGACATGATTTAATCTTCAGCCACTTACATTTGAAAGTACTACGAAGCATCTATTCTATCAAACTTGTAAGGTGCTAATTAATGAACATCTTTCTGGAATATTCTGAAGTTGTCAAGGAAAAATTTCACAACCCTTAGAAAATAAGAAGGGCTATTCAAAGTAGGCTATACTGATTGTGCCCTGTAGAACACATGATTTTCAACCCTCTATTACAAAATTTTCCATCAAAAGTAATGAATATATGTTAAGTATTTTAAAAATAAACCTTATTTAAATGTTAACACTAGGGCTGAGGAGATGTACGATTGGGGCAAAAGGGTAAGCAGTGCTTGAGGAACAACACTCAAAAATTGTCTGTCCTCTGGTACACACACATTATCTTTCTCTCTTAACTATCACCTTCCCCCAAAGATAAGAAACAAAAGTAACAGATGTACTGCTTATAAAAGTTTTCTTTAAGTGTGGGATTATTTACTTACCTGATCACCCCGTTTCAGTCCTGCATCAGCAGCTTTGCTACCAGGGTCTACGCATTCAACAAAAACACCGAATCCCTTCTCACTGCCTCCATTAAGGCTGAAGTGCAGTGGCGACTCACGGGATGCCTTCTGTAGCACAACTTGCCTCCACTTAGCCTTTGCAGCACAGGCAATATTCAATAACCTGAGATGACCATTCATTTTCTGTGAAGTAGAAAAGATTACAATGAACATTTATGTACCTATTCTTACAGGCTTTAAAAATTCGACATTGGTTATGATTAGAACCAAAACACAAAAACTACAGAACATGTGAACAAAACTGGAAAGGGTCCTTCCACTCCAGAGCACTCAACAAAATTCCTTAACAGGGTTTTAAAAAACTTTTGGATAATGAAAGGTTATTCCTGAATGTTCAAAGTTCTTACCACACTATCTTGCATCCCTCCTAGCTGAAACAGAATGATTTCCTTTCTGAATATTGTCTAATACTCAGACACATTCAGAAAATATTTAACGTTTTTATAATTAGTCTAATATAGTCAGTAATAGTCTAATTTGAAGTACTATTCCTATTTGAATATTCAATTATTCTCAAACAGGTAATGTAACATGTTTGTGATATGGCTCTAATAAGCCAAAGATCTTTTTTCTTCCAGGGCAGGAATCAAATTCTATACTTGTACATAATAATAATGTTGAGTGGAAGATTTCAATAAATATTTGATTATTTGTTGGGGGGGGGGAGGATCCTGTAACTCAATCTTTCCTTCCAGTGTCTCTTAAATAACTACACACTGGTACTTCAAGAGCTATATGATGTTGGTGTGCCTCAATGGTCTATTAGTCAAGTTCCCCAATCTCTGCTCGTTTCCTCATTTTGCACGGGGTAGATATGCTGCAGGAAAGTCTACAGGAACTGAGGGGTAAGAAAGGGACCAGAGCCGCCACTTTCTTCCTTCCGTGTCCAACTCAATTTACTCTGGAAACTATGCTCCTGAGAATTTTCTCTGTGACAGTTTCTTTTCAGGTTGCTACACTGACTACCTCATTGTAGTCCTCACATAATCTCTCATAACTGGAGACTAAATTTTTTTTTTTATTAAGATCTAAGGTATAAAGCTGATACAATCTGTTCAAGTGAACAGTTCTAACTAGAGGATAGCTCCAAAACAGAAATGAACATAGAAGATACACTGATTTTTATTTTAGTGAGGAATTCTCATCCAAAAACAGATCTGGGAGAAGATAGAAGTTGTTCTGAGTTGCTGTTCTTGCTGAGGGAATAGAGAGACCCCTGAATTATAAAAACAAATTCTTACTGTATCTTCCAGATTTTTTTCAAATTCTTCTAGAAATCGAGTCATAGCAGGATCACCTTCAAAATCGTTAAAATGATTATTTACCCATAAGAGTACAATCCGGGTCACCTGTGGAAAGGAGAAAGCACGTGGTTATGTGAAGCATTCATTCTGTATGGCTAGTCACTCTTGAGCTTCATTTTACACAAAAAACGTGTTCTAACAGAGGCACAGTTTAATTTCAATGTTTCCCTTGGTTCAGAAAGAAGTCACGAATTGGGATGTGCATTTTATGTGTCTTAAATACAATCCTCTGTCTGTTGTTAAGTGAAGGCAGTCATTTCAATTAGAACACATCATTGAAAGTGTTTCTACAATTAAGAATGTACTTGACTAACATTTCTAAGAAAAACAAATCTAATACTTCATTAAATGCTGTCAAACTTTCAAAGTGGTGAGATAGTTTATTTTGTCCAACAGGTTAAGTAAAAAATTAAGACATGTGAGTGAAAAGTGGTATACGTCATTTGGTTTTGAGTGGACTTCCATATGTGCAATCATGATGAACATATGCTTCTTGGCTATGCATAAATCTTCTTCAAATAAGTGTTTATTCCAGTCATTTGTTCGTTTTTTAATCATACTGCTTGTCTTTCTGCCCTTCAGTTCTAAAAGTTCTTTATGTATTCTGGTTAGTAGAGCCTTACTGAATCTGATTTGCAAATCTGTATGTTCTGTTTTACACATTTTTTTCCTGGTTTTTCCATTTTCATATTTGTGTGGGGCATGCATGTGCAGGTCTGAGGTTGATGTTGGTAATTATCCTCCATCAGTCTTCTACCTTATTCACTGAGTCAGGGACTGTCAATCAAACCCAGAGCTTGCTGATATAGCTTTTCTTGCAAGATAGCTTACACTGGGGAGCCCTATTTTCATCTTCTGAGGCTGGAATTGTAGGCTAGCTGCCATGCCCACCTGGCATTTACATTTACATGGGGTCCAAACTCCCATCCCGAACCTTGCCCAACAAAGTATTTTAGTTACTGGGCCATCTCACAAGCCCCTATTCTTGCACTTCTTGATAGTACTTTTTGATACAGAAAAAAGGTCTTAATATTAGAAGTTCTGTTTATCTGTCTTTTTCTTTTCTTGTTTGTGCTTTGGGTGTCATAGCTGCAGAACTACAGTGAAACCCGAAGTCATTATAATTTTAGTTCTTAAGAAATATTTTCATTTATTACTTAGTGTGTATGCTCATGATATACATGTGGGATACATGTGCCATGGTGTGTACTAAGGTGAGAAGACAACTTTGTGGAGCTGGTTCTCTCCTTTCACCTATGTGTGTGTTCTGGGGTTTCAACTCAGGTCACCAGGTTGTTATTCCTTAAAATCCACTAACCGGCTTCATGCTTTAACTATCTGCACAAACTGCCTAATATTTTGGTAAACCCCTAAATACTGCTATGGTTCCTGAGTTTATAGCTAGCTCCATCACAGTCTCATGTCAGTCTCTGATTTCTAGTTTGTATGCATTTTTCAAGAAACTGAGGAAATAACTAGACATGTTTACACTGACTCACAAAGTTACTCAGGTAAACTTTATTTTTCATTAAAAAAAACAACAACACCCCATGTGATATATACGGTGCAAAAGTGTCTGTTAATAAAATATAAAGGCTAAAGTTAAGTCCATGCCTTTTATATTTATAAACCAACCTTATCCCTTAAGCTGTCAATCTTAAACCATTCCAAAAGCTTGATCCCAACATCCAAAGGACTTTCAAGAAATGTCCTAAAAGTTAACAGGAAATCTTCTATATATGTTGGGTCCACAATAGAATGTTCTTCTATCAAATGCATGATCAGACGTTCAGGTGTTGCCTAAAGATCCAATGAAATAAAAGATTAAGACAAAACAAAACAAAACTCAATTATCTCCCTAATTGTCTTTTAAAGCCTACCGCTGGAGAGAATGCAGTCTTCAGATCATAATTCAGAAGCAGCCAAAGCTTAGGGCTAAGAAATGGTAGAGGATAAGCCCCCAGCAGCATTTGCGCAACTATGCTTGTTTCCACTGGCATTTGCAGGGCCTAGGAAATTTACTGACTTCTCCCATGTATGGGCTGTTACTATCACTTCTGCTACAATAGGGCATGTGATGACTGTTCAAGGCAAAGGAAACAGAAAGAAGTAGGTTAGCCGGGCAGTGGTAGTACACAGCTTTAATCCCAAAACACAGGAGGCAGAGGCAGGTTAATCCTTTGAGTTTGAGGCCTGTCTGGTCTACAGAGTAAGTTACAGGACAGCTAGGGGTACACAAAGAAACCACGTTTTGAAAAAAAAAAAAAAAACAGCAACAACAATAACTTAAAAAAAAAAAGAACAAGGCGAGCAAGTAATCTTTCTTCCACATTTAATCCACCTCAAATTCTCTTCTGTCCCAGGCTACAGGAATAATATACAGGTATTTACTTTTCCAGTCTTTCTGTTTGCTGTGTGTGAAATGACTAAATCCCTTACTGTTTGTACATTCAGCATTTTAAAGGCTTATCTACCTCAATATATATATGTATATATATATATTCCTAGAGTTTCTGAACCAATGTTAAAATTTATTAAGACTTTTTAAAAAAATTATTTATTTTTTTTTGGGTGGTGTATGTTTCATGTGGAGGCTAGAGGACAACCCTGAATATTGTTCCTTAAGCACTGTCCTTTATTTTTTTGAGACAGAGTCTCACCAGCCTTGGATGTGCCAAGTAGGCAAGGCTAGTTAACCAGTAGGCCTTATAAGCATATGCCATCATGTCTGGCTTTTTGGGAGGTGAGTAGGGTGAGGTGTGCATGTGTGAGTTATAGGCTAGAGGATGACATCTTACTCAAACAGTATTATTATTGTTGTTATGATTTAATTAAAAATATATAGTCTTTCACTAAGCCTGGAGTTTACCAAGTGACTGGATTGGCTGGCTAGAAAACCAGAGGAACCTTTGTCTTTGCCTCTGCAATGCAAAAATTACAGGTGCTCAAAAATCACAGTTTTTTTTTTTTTAATTCTGAAATAAGATCCATGTGCTTATACAGCAAACACTTTACCAACTGAGCCATCTCTCCAACCTCCTATGCTTGGTTTTATAAATGTGGGTTCTGGGATCAAACTTAAGTTACTAGGTTGTACTTTATCAATCTTGCCACCTTTGCAAACCTGCTCTGCTACCTTTTCAAAAGTGAGTAAACAGAACATATTTAAAAAGAAAACAAATATTAAGTTGGATATAAAAAGCAACTGTGGGGGACAAGGAAGGGATGAAGTCCTCTGCTGCTCTTGCAGAGGACTTGGGTTTGGTTCTTAGTACCTACATGGTCACTTACAAACATCTCTAACTCCAGTTCCAGGGGATCCACTGCCCTTTTATGGCCTACACATGGTACACATACATAAAATAAAATTAAAAAAATCTAACGGTGGCCTTTAAGTTTAAACTTCAATTTGCTGTGTCCATACAAATAATTAATTGATCACAACATCTATACAGTAAACACACATTAATACTGACAATGCTATCACCTTTGATTTTTTTTCCCCAAGGGCACCCAGTGCTAACAAGGTATATAAATCACTTCTATTGAAGGCACTCAGGAATAAGAAAGACTTCAATATAACCTACTTATGGCACAAAGGCTATAGGTTATTCTTCTTATCCTCAAAAATATTAAGTCTAAAAACCCATTATAAAACATTATAAAAATGGGTTTATTATTTAGGTCAACCATAGTCTAGGAAATTAATTTATGTGGTTCTAGGATTTACAAGCTAAGTGGCCAACCTTAAAGGAAGAACATCATAGTATTTGTGTAAATCAGTAGACAAGAGTCCGTACAAAATTTCGGCTATATATTTAAACTTTTAAAAAGAGCTCATTACCACGCAGAAGTATGTAAGCTTGATACTTGGAGAAGAGGATCCCACTCTGGATACTCTCTTCATTGAAAGGCAAAAGACATGTTTGGTAACAGTTATACTGGCATGGTAGAGATTGGTTAAAAACAGTGAATAATAGTAGGAGGGAAGAGGGGGATGTGGGCAAAGGGAAGGGAGGGGAAACTGTGGTTGGTATGCAAAATGAATAAAATTTTTTTTAAAAAAGGCAAATAATTAGGAGAAGATATTAATATATATGGAAGTAAAACACTAAAAAGTCTGTGAGACAGTATTTGAACTGTATCATATAAACTCATGTTAGTATAATACAAAGTCATGTATGT
Source organism: Alexandromys fortis (assembly GCF_014885135.2). Taxonomy (NCBI): domain Eukaryota; kingdom Metazoa; phylum Chordata; class Mammalia; order Rodentia; family Cricetidae; genus Alexandromys; species Alexandromys fortis. The sequence goes on along the minus strand of NW_026067978.1, from coordinate 3,240,763 downwards.
GCATTGATAATTAACATAAATATCTGTTTTTCCAGTTCTGACTCTTGAGAGGCTGTAAATATACGATATATTTTGAATTCCCAGATACTGGTTTATACATGCTATCCTCCACTGGAAAGATCAAGAACTTTCTGGAGAAACTGGTGATTCCAGAGCAGGAGCAAAAAAAGTTCACGAGACAGGCAGATCTCTGAGTTTGAGGCCAGCCTAGTCTACAGAGAGAGTTCCAGGACAGCCAAGGCCACAGAGAGAAACTATCTCAAAACAAACAAACAAACAACAACAACAACAAAAAAACCAAACAACCAAAACCAAAAAACCAGAAACAAAAACAAAATGATAAATAATGTGCATTAGCTTATGCGTTTAACTTATATGTTTTCCTTTCTTCTTTTATTTTTTGAAAGACTCCTGATGCTCTTGCCTCTACATTTTCAGTGTTGGTATGACTACAGGTGTGCAACCAAACCCAACACAAACTATTTACTATACACAAAGTTTATCCTCAGAAACAGCCCTAAGAATTCCCAAGAAAAAACTGATATGACATCAGACCATATGCTAAATTGTCTATTTGCCAACTAAAAACAACATACTTATTTTGTAAACAAGACTAGCTTAGAAAGAGAAACATGCATGTATTTTCAACTATATTTGCTCTACTTTATATCTAGAGACAGACAAGAATGACAAAAAATGTAGGAGAGTAAGACACAGAGAAGGGACTATCAAGATTGCTGTTTTGACTGCAATTATGCTAAAGCTTCAGATTTACTTCACTCAATCCTAATTTTATACTTCCTTGGTCTCTTCCATTTTTAATTTAAAGTAAGGTTCAGAGAGGCCACAGCTGATTTCAACGCTAGCAAGAGCTCTGCGTCTTCACTGTGGATTCTGTGTGTCTTTGTGACTAGTTTTTAAATTTCCTGTTCCTGTCTATCTCTAATTTTGCTTACTTTCTTTTTGTAAACCAACAACCAAAATCAAGGGCTTATACATTTAAGAAGAAAAGATTTGGCCAGTATAATCTAAAGTAATATTGTAACAATTTGGGTATTAAATGTCAGTAAGTAAGTATCCTTCATCATTCAAATGTGTAATAAATAACCAGCTGGAAAAGGGACAGAAGAGAGAACACACTCACTGAATTAGACGTTAACATGTTAATCATGAATTTTACATTACTCAAAAAAGTGGTTTAAAGCCTTTTTATTTTTAAAGCAAGATGAATAACTTGAATGAAGCTTCTATAATAAGTTAAAAACAAGCCTGGCAGTGGTGGTGAAAGCCTTTAATCACAGCACTTGGGAAACAGAAACAGGTGGATCTGTGAGTTCAAGGGCAGCCTGGTCTCTGAGTAAGCTCCAGGACCATCACAGCTACAGAGAGAAACTACACAGAGAAAAACCAAGCAAGCAAGCAAGCAAGCAAGCAAGCAAAAATACCCACCTTGATTACAATGTGTCCTTTCCTGGTTCCACTCGAAAAACCAAGCAAGCAAGCAAGCAAGCAAGCAAGCAAAAATACCCACCTTGATTACAATGTGTCCTTTCCTGGTTCCACTCCGGTCTAGTTCTCGGTGCTCATGTACCATGACAATTTCTCCCTCTTCCTCAACTTTATGGGTATTTTTTTCCACATGGTTTAAAATTCTCCAATAATCCTGTTGGGCTATACAGACAAACTGTCCAAGAACAACATGTGGACAGTTAATGAACCTATAGTACATGAACACATCACTATGCACCAAGGCAGAGCACAAAGGTAAGAAATCAAACGGCATCAGTTCTTTTCTCACTCAATTTGTTTAACCCTAAACAAAAACCAAGACAAACAATTCACACACACACCAGACCAAAGTGGAATCGTCTGAATTCTGCTGTAAAAGGAGAAGTGAAATCCACTTCTCTTAAGACATTATGCAAAGAAAACATGAAGCAGGAATAAGTCAGAAACAAACAACTCACAAGTTCCTATTTCCTTCCTTCTTTGAAAACAGAAAAGAGCCTGAACTGGATAATAAGACTGCATGCTCAAACAAACAAACATTTATTTGGAACATTCTCTTAAAACTTTGTAGTTTGCTCAATTCAACAAAATTTGAGACAAATATAAAATCTAATTTCTATTGTCAACTTATAGACTACTGACTATCCTAATTTCCAACTAAAGCTGTTCTATTTCCAGGAAGAAAAAGAAAAGTAGCTTAGACATTTTCAGGCAAAGAATAAGAAAACACTGAGCAGAGGTCAGCTTACCTGACAATCATCGACTTTGGTCCTGACAACTCCATGCATGTACTGCTTATCTAGAGTGGGAACAATTCCAAAACTGTTCCCCATGAAGAGATTTTCTACTCTCCCATCTGGATGACTAATTTCTACAGTGCCATTTAAAATGACATACCATGAGTCAAGCTACAAAGGAAAATAAAGGTGTTAGAACCTTTAAAAAATAGTTATAACTTTAAATAACAATATAGCAGAATACACACACCATTTAAAAAGAAAAAAGGACACCTAGCTTTATTATTCAATAATTAGTCAAGAACACCCCGTGATTTGTCTATAGGAAGCTGCACTGTTGTTGTTGCTGGTTTTTTTTTTTTTTTTTTTTTGGAAACAAAGTCCCCTGGCTGTTCTGGAACTTGTTATATAGATCCTTGAACACACAAAGATCTTTCAGTCTGCCTCTCTTGTACAGGAACTAAGGGTGCACCTTGCCCAACCAGACAATACATTTTTGCTGCTGGAACTGTAGAGTTGAAGAACATAAAAGCATATAGAAAAGAAAAACTGTTTAAAATTCTATTGTCTACACAGCTTTTACCATTTGTGCATATATAAGTAATTTTAAGCTGTTGAAATATAAATGTAAGTAGACATGTCTGTGCATGTGGAGATCAGGTCACCCTCACGTGCTGTCCATCCTGGTTTATTTTTGCTTGTGTATGTGTGGGTGCAGGTACACATATGTGTTAGCATATAGGAACAGACTCATTTGGAGGCCAGAAGACAACCCGGCAGTCTTTCTGCAGATACCATCTACACCTAATTCTTTTAGAAAGGGTCTCTTTGACCTGGAGCTTCTCAAGCAGGTTTGGCTGGTTGGCCAATGAGCCCAAGGGATCAAGTCCTCAGTGCTATCTTATCTTTAAAAACAAAAATAAACTATACTCATCTGTCTCCTCCAACTTCCTGAGGATGTATATCCTACATATTAGATGTAGGAACAAAATATATAAATAAAGCTGGAGAAGAATTGTGAGCAACTTAAAAAAAAAAGTGTGTGAGGTCAGTGGGACATTACTTGTCTAGCATGTTGGGTTGAATCCTCAGCACCACGAACAATGCCTGAAAATGCTCTAATCGTTTATCCTATGGTTATGTATTCATTTGGTTAGCTATTGTTTGTTCTTAAACTGTATTTTGGCATACTCAGTTCTTTCTATTACAAATATGTAAGGAGGGGGCTGGAGAGATGGCTCAGAGGTTAAGAGCATTGCCTGCTCTACCAAAGGTCCTGAGTTCAATTCCCAGCAACCACATGGTGGCTCACAACCATCTGTAATGGGGTCTGGTGCCCTCTTCTGGCCAGCAGGCATACAGAATACTGTATAAATAATAAATAAATAAATATTTAAAAAAATCAGTTTATTTTTATGGTTTTTTTTTTTTTTTAAACACACAGGGTTTTCCGTGCAGTCCTGGCTGGCCTTGAACACAGATATATTTCTTACCAACATCATCATCAGTTTTGTCTGCAGGTTCCTTTTCAAGACACTCTCGAACAAGATCTCGACCCTGCAGTGGATCTGTTCGATCAATTTCCTCTTCCTCATCTTCTTCATCCTCAGAATCAACTGGTCCTTCTGGAAGACGTGTTAAGTCTACATCTCCTACTTCACTTTCTGTAGCCTATAGAAAGAAATTTCAGTGAATAATTTCATGCTAAAAATATTATATATCACACCGTGAATTGACCAAAATGGTCTTAAATGTGAAATTAAGGAACTAGGTAACAATGGAAAAGATACTTATTTATAAAACATTGCTCTACCTAAAATGCAGGCCTATCTTTCTTCTGTGTTATCCACATAATAAGTCAGATCCAGTTAAGTATAAGACACAAACATTATTAAATATATTAGTAGCTGTTCTCCAATAAGCAACTGTTTTTCTTAAAGCAAAGCTTTCTAAAATAGTAGGTACGAGAGAGATGAACCTATTAACACATGCTGCTTTATGTGAAAAACGTTATTCTTTTCACAAAGTCTAGTAGGCCAGGCAATCAGGGAGATTAAGAGCAGGAGTCTGAAAAGAGGCACAGTAGTACTAAAAAGTACTAACACTGACATAAAAAACAAATAAATGCCACCACTTTTTAATATATTACCTGGCCTTAAAAAAATTTGTAAAGAACAAAAATTATTCAAAGTTATTTGTAAAATCAACCTAACAAGCACAACTTTGGAAATATCAATGTTCTATATTTTAGGAACTACCAGATTTTAAAAACTTTCATTCACAGAAAATGAAGATGTCTTTTCAAAAGTAAAAACTAATTAGGTAATACTTTTGATTATTAAAACAGTTACAGAAAACAATGAGTTGAGCACAAGAATTCTATAATAATAAGTATAAGCATTCACAAATGAGTACTAGTGAAGATTATGACAGGTTCATCTAAGATTTTACATTCTTTCTGTCCTCTTTAGTAGTCATTTATTCTCTGTATTAACCTCCTCTCTGAGCCCAAAGATTCAGGGAACTTGACAGAAGAAGGGACTGAAGGAATGCACAGCCAGAGAATGGGAGGAATGCTCTGATATATTTACTCTGTATATAACACGCTGCACTCATGAACTCACCTCACCTATACAAGATCAAGACAGTTAAAATATCCAATACAACATGGTATGCTTACACAGAAAAGTACATTGAAATGAAATTAAAAGTCAGTATAAGCGGAAAAAAATCCAACAGGGAGATAGATGCTCCTGAAGTCCCACCATAGCTGAAGAGCTATAAGGAGGGGTGGAAGTCACTCTACTATGAGGGGCCGCCACTGGTAGGGTTCCTTGTGCTGCAGTAGACAATCTCACAACCTTGTACAGATGGCCAGCAATAACAAGGCTCAGGCTCAGGACGTGTGTGTGTGTGTGTGTGTGTGTGTGTGTGTGTGTGTCCCCACACAGATTTTTCCCCCCAAAGAGGAAAAGCGACATTGCGGGAAAAAGTCAGTGAGAGGTAGGAGGAGGGGTTGTGGGACAGTTTAAGTTTAAGATGAACTGTGACCGTCAATGGAAGTACCAAAGTTTAAAAAATATGAACAAAGTTAAAAGTGAATTGGAAAAGAGGCACGAAAACGGGAAGGAGAATTCTGAGTAAGAGAAGCAGAAGCAGAACCAGAAAGAGCAAAGAAGCAACAGAAATGTAGCATGACAGAGAGAGAAAGAGTACCACCAACAGTATGACAGAGAAAGATGATCGGGGCAGACAGGAAAGAGCCAAGCCTGTCTTCAAGTTTAGCCTCCCTGCTGTCAGAAATGTTTCCACTTTGTGTGTGTCAGCACATTATTATTCTGGCCTTTGTTAATTTAAGTTAGGGCTCTGGTAACAACTCAGTCTTGTTTTATGCACAATTTATACTGTCTTTGGATTCCTACATACTTTTAAGTGGTTAACAATCCATTTAAATACTCAACTCGAAGCCGGGCGGTGGTGGCGCACGCTTTTAATCCCAGCACTCGGGAGGCAGAGGCAGGCGGATCTCTGTGAGTTCGAGACCAGCCTGGTCTACAAGAGCTAGTTCCGGGACAGGCTCCAAAGCTACAGAGAAACCCTGTCTCGAAAAACCAAAAAAGAAAACAACAACAACAACTCAACTTGAGACCCTTTAGGACTAGAAAAGCTGGCTTTAACAGCCTGCTGCTATGGTCTGGGCCCAGTTACCCTCTCCTGCCCCTTTTTTTGAGACAGGGTTTCATGTTCCCAGATGGGCCTTGAACTCAAACTTGTTGCCAAGAATGCCCTTAAACCTCTGATCTTCTGGTTGCCACCTGGGATTATAGACATGTGCTATTATGAAGTTCTGAGATTGAACCCAACATGTTAGGTAAGCACTCTTAACTGAGTTACATCCCCAGATCTCTCTCCCTTTTTCACAGTACTAAATGTCAAATACAGGGCCACCTAAGGCTTCTCTAGCCATGGCATACTCCTAGATCCTAAATGTGTTTTTATTCCCTTATTTTAATTATATGTGCATGAGTGTTTTGGCTGCATGTATTTTAAGTGAACTGCATGCATGTCTGGTGTCCACAGAGGCCAGAATGCACTGGATTTCTTGATGGTTGTGAACTGCTATATGGGAGCTGGGAACCAAACCTACAAGCACAAGCACTCTTAACTATGGAGCCATCTCTCAAACACCCTAAATTTTTTTTTTCCTTTTCCATTTTTTTTTTTGGAGACAGGTTTTCTCTGTATAACCTGTCTGTGCTGGAACTGACTTTATAAACCAGGATGGCCACAATCTCACCTAAAACTTGTCACTAGAAAAGAATCTTAACTTCAAGATGATGGTATTGGGAAGTGGGGTTGGGCAGCCATAAATTCATAAAGTTATTAGAATCATCATGAATGGGTAGCACCTAACAAAAGGCCAGAAGGAGTTCATCCAACTTTTCCTCCACAAGAAGCAATAGCTAGGTGGTGTCATCTACAGATCAGAAAGAGGTCTTTTGCAGGATACCAAATCTGTCAGCACCTTAATCTGGAATTTCAGCTTCCAAAGCCATGAGAAGTGAATTTCTACTGTTTGTGACTTACCTGGTGCATTGCATTTTATTATACTAGCTTGAATAGACTGTATTTCTCCACAGAGAAGAAATCCTATTCTGTGACTACCATGCACGTGAAAAGCAAAAATGAGGACTCTTAATAAGGAAGCATAAACTATAAAATGAACAGATGAAAAAATCTAACTGGATACGGTAGCTCAGGCCCACAGCCCTAACACAGAATTCATAAGTTCTAAACCAGTTCAGAGTAAGACGGGGCGGAAGTGGGGGCGGGGGATGACATGATAAAAACAGTAAAGAAAGTTCAAACAAAAGACTGACAATGGGTTACAAAAATAGAATTATGGAGACTAGAATGATAATATCAAGAGATGGTAGAGGGATGTGGAAACATTCTTGTATAACAGTTAGCAAATCTGCAGATCCTTTAAATGGATTAAGCATAGGAGAAGACATAGTAGGCACCTAACAGGACAAGCATAAAACTTTTGATTTTCCTTCCTTGTCACATGTATTATTTGTATTTATCATTTGGTGAGAACACGTTGATTTTGTGATGAGGTAGCAGTTACCAAATAAACCACCAGCGAATATCCTTTTCCTGTTTGCAGCTTGATAACCATGAAGCTACAGCAAGAGGTGCCATAGATTTTAATGAAAATGTTATACAAACTTATGAAAACCACATTTTCAAATTGAGGTTTAAGTGTTAAGCCAGAACTTCATACTTTCAGTAATTTTCCTTTCAGCATTATCAAGTCCAGGTTTCATTTAACCTTTTTGAGGGAATATTCAGCTAAAAGGTATATTCATAGACTTAACAAGTATTCCTCTAAAGGTAGTCTTGAGTCCAGTACTAACATTTAACCTTTCTTAACCGGGTTTGTTCCCTACGCTATATTAGAGACAGACACGCACACATCTGATATATTTCTTATTCTATATATACATGGTTTCTTATTAAAATTGTAGGTCTAGAAATTTTACATTTTTTTTGAGGTCTACTTTATCATTCTATTTTAATTCTGTTCTAGTTTCTTTTTTCCTTTACTATATATTCCTTTAATTGCTGTGGGAGAATGTTCTTGTACACTGTAAAGATTTGTCATTTGTATTAGTTTAATAAAACACTGATTGGCTAGTAGCCAGGCAGGAAGTATAGGAGGGATGACTAGACTAAGAGAATTCTGGGAAGAGGAAAGATAGACAGTCACCAGCCAGGTGCAGAGGAAGCAAGGTGAGAATGCCTAACTGAGAAAAGGTACCAAGCAATGTGGCTAAACACAGACAAGAATTATGGGTTAATTTAAGTTATAAAAGCTAGTTAGTAATAATCCTGAGCTAATAGGCCAAACAGTTCATAATTAATATAAGCTTCTGTGTGTTTCTTTGGGACTAAATGGCTACAGGACTGGGCGGGACAGAAACTTCTGTCTACATATAATCATTTACCATATATCTTAAAATTATCATTTAAGTTTTTTCAAAACAAAAAATATAAGAATTCTCTTCCAGTTTTATCTTTGTTGTCTTGTTTTGCTTTGTTTTATGGTGTGTGATAGAGAGTTTAGTTGTCAACTTGATATAATCTAGACTTATCTGGGAAAGGAGTCTCAAGGAGGGACTGTCTGGATCAGACTGGCCTGTGGAGATATCTATGGAGGACTACCTTAAATCTGCTAAGGTGAGAAGATCACCAGGGAGATATGACTGTGTAAGAGTAGAGACAGGAAGCTGAGAAAGCATGCATCCATTAATTCACTGCTCTTTGCTCCTGGCTATAGATAAAATTTGACTAGCTGCTTTCCTGGACTTCTGAGCGATGCCCTTTCCTGTAAGTTGCTTTAGTCAAGATAAGATATTTGTATTTCTGGACAATTGCATTAAAAGTTAGCTGAGAGGGGGCTGGAGAGATGGCTCAGTGGCTAAGAGCACTGGCTGCTCTTCCAGAGGTCCTGAGTTCAATTCCCAGCACCCACATGGTGGCTCACAACCATCTGTAATGAGATCTGGCGCCCTCTTCTGGCATGTGGGCATACATGGAGGCAGAATGTTGTATACATAATAAATAAACAAACTCTTTAAAAAAAAAAAAAAGAAGTTAGCTGAGAATTTCTACCTAACTGGCCACTCTTAAAAGATTCTTCTTACACTATAGCATTCTGGGTTTAATATTATCACAATTTTCTTCTTTAGATTTTTGAGTCCTGTTTTGTTTCCAGAATTTTCAATGTCTGTTATGTTTTCACTTGTTCACTCTCTAAATTCACTAAAACTCAACCTTTGTCTTACTGGGTAATTTATAAAGCACACTCCCGTTTTTAGTTGTATAGATTCTATTTAATACAAAATTTTGGAAATGCAAAACAATAAGAGTAGAATGGACTGGTTTTCGCTGGGATAAGGATAAGGAGAGGAACTAACTACAAACAAGCCTAAAATGCTTTCAGACCCTATGCCTATTTCCCATATTAAAGACGGTAAATTTTGTTATATGTAAACAATGCATTAATGGCCATAAAACATGTACACATGAATAATGATACAGGAAGCAGAACTGATTGCATGGTACTGAACTCAGTAACTAAGGTAGAAAAAAATTAATGTTCGCATTTCTGGATTATGAAGTATGTATGTTCTTCATATTTATCATGCTAGATAAATGGTAAGACATTTACTGATACTCTAATTGTAAAAAAGTAGTAAAAAGGTCATACAAACTGCAGACTGTTATTAATGGAGAACGATGCATGGAAGACTGTAAGCAGGGTAGTCAAATAGAGTGACATCAACTTGCAATATAAGACTCACATCTAACACTAGTAGGTGGGAAACCTGAAGAAGCTACTATCAGAACAATACTTAGACCCTCTTCCAGCATTTTTTGGAGAAATACTAGCTGCACATACAGTGCAACCTCCAGTACACAGCAAAGCACTGACTTGAATAAAAATATGTTCACTACCCTTTCATTCTTTCTGTTACCACTATACAAGGCTTTGCTTCTTGCCTCAAAAGGGCAATCATTTCTATCTTAGAAGTGGAATACCCCAGCGGGATCAGGTACCTATAGTTTGAAAGTGCCACAACTTGCTTACTATTTGTCCTAGCAAGGCATAAATTCCCGATTATTTTGAGAGACACCTGCAGTCACAACACTCCATTTGATAGTTTCAAAGTCAATTTTCCTCAGGATTCCTCTACGAAACAACACAGAAACAGTAAAACCATAGCTCTAACTTGATTTTTAGATGCAGCAACACCTACAGTTCTTCTTTTTGGGGGTGGGGTTGGGTTTTGAGACATGGTTTCTCTGTGTAACAGCCCTAGCTATCCTGGAACAAGCTCTGCAGACCAGGACTTGAACTCACTTACAGTTCTACAATGTACTTCCTTTCAAGAAGTAAAATGCACTAACTCTAACAATTGCTAAAGGAGTAAGTAGCTGAAGAGTTACTGTATTATTTAGATTTTCTTTGTTAGATTTCTTATAGTATTTTTACAGAATAGAAAGAGTAAATTCCTGTTTTATAAATACTATAAAAAGGCAAACAGTAAGTCAGAGATGGTCATAGTATCCTGTTGTCAAGAAAGCTGTATGTTGGCCTAAGCTTTTTTTTTTTTTTTTTTTTTCCAATTTTGCATCTGCCTACAAATTCCCCTTCATAGAAAGAAGCTATTTCTTTAAAATATCTGAATCTGGGAAACTCAGTGGAAACTAAATGCAAATATTTTCTTCAGAAAAAAATGATTATAATTTTTTTTACTACATGGTAGCAAATATATATGGCTATTGGGGAACTGAAGTATGACCAGCAATAACTGAGATGGGCTGTTTAAATCTAAATTAAGCATGCAAAAAGGGTGCAAAAAACACCTAATTTACAATATTAAAATATTGCTTAAACATCAAAATAACATTTAAAAATACTATGTTAAATAAAATATATTAATCAAAGTTAATTTTATGTTTCCTTTTAGATGACTACTGAAAACTTTAAAAATGTGGTTTACATTAAATGTCTACTTGACAGCCCAGAAACACAAAATGTATCTGAATTCTTGACTAAACCAACTATCAATACCAAATCTCTAGTTACTTAATATCACTGGGTTTCAGGTTGTAAGGCCTTTCACCCAGAAAACTGCCCTAGACGTCTGACACTAAAGACAGCATAGGAGACCATCATGAGGACTTAACAAATCAGCATTGGCCCAAACAACCCAGTAGGACTGTTCAAGGATTCTCAGTCTGTAATCCTTTCCAGAACCCTCTTTTTATTACAAGGATCACTGAAAAACAAAATCTCATTTAGTTTGGATTTTTTTTTCTATTCAGATTAAAAATGGGGAAGTCCATAATTACATTCCTTATTTAACTTTCTATTTCATTCATGTTACACAGGATAGAAGTTTGACAATGCAAAAACAACCTTTACTTTTCTTCAAAAATTTTACTTCTACGATTATAATAAAAATCAGTCCTTTTTACAAGAGTAAGCTGTTGTTTCAAAAGTCTTCTTTAATCCTAGGCATGATGCTTGTAATCTCAACTTTCAGGAGGATGAAGCAGGAAGACTGAAATGTTCAGGTCAGTCTGGATTACAGGGTAATATTCTGTTTCACAGAAACACACAACCATTTCCTGTCTATATCATATGCATTCTATATTATATGGATTCAACTGGATAAAAGACAAGACAAGGAAATCCCACTCATATACTCTCAAAAGACAGATTGACGGATTGCTTCATTATCAGGCTGATGAATATGAGACAGCATATAAAGTATACTTTGCTGAAAACCTTTTACTTAATTATCACACTTGAATTAAAAAATACATGATCATCTAGAGCAGTGGATCTCAACCTTCCTAATGCTGCGACCTTTTAATATAAATTACTCATGTTGTGGTAACTCTCAACCATCAGTTTTTTCATTGCTACTTCATAACTGTAATTTTACTACTGTTATGAACTCTAATGTAAATATCTGTGTTTTCTGATGGTGACTTGGTAAAAGGGTCATCTGAACCACCAACTGGGCCACAACCCACAGGTTAAAAACCACTGATCTAGAGGATAAGCAGAGGATATCTTGCAGAATAAAAAAAAAAGTCTGTATGCACAGTACCCAGTCTAAGGTATTACCTGGTAGATATCGGATAAACTGCTGCTCCCAGAGTCACTGGCAATGCTACAGCCAGACTGACTAGAAGACACATGAGTCACCTGTGGATGAGGGTTGTCTGTGAGGTGCATCTTGGTAAGATCAGCTGGAAGCTGAAGGAAAAAGGAACTTGAGTTATTCTGAATGCCAAGCTTTGCCTATTAGAGAGTTCTTGACATAATGGAACTTTACAGCACAGCTTTATGTACACTGTTCAGAACCCAAGAATAGAAATCCTTCTAAACCAAAGCCTTTCAATCTTAGTAAATTTTTTTGGAACTAGTAAGAACCAAGCACATGTTCTAAAACTGTTAAGACAATTTTAACAGCAGCAAGCCCACTGAACAGTTTTCCAAAGAGATCACCATTATTAACTATACTTTGGGAGATATTCAACACCTCTGTTCACTAAAATAAAAGTATCAGCTTCAGGCTAGAAAGATAGTACAGTGGTTAAGAGATCTTCTAGTGGGCTTGAGTTTGATTCCCACCACCACCACATGGGAGTCCACAACTGGTAACTCCAGTACCTGGAGATTTGAAGTTTTCTAGCCTACATGAATATTACACTATATGACAAACATCCAAACGAATAAAATAAAAAGTTTAATAACAAAAATCAAAAAGTTTCCAATGTCAAGAGTAGAAAGCACATACAACACACACACACACACACACACACACACACACACGAAACATGCCTGAATAGAATTAATAGTAATGGCTGAGATTACAGAAGAACACCTGCAGGCAGTAAGAGTTAAGTTCACAAAATGACTGTATACAGATTTAAAATTTTTCATAACCTTTGTTCTTAACATTATAATGTAGTTGGCTCCTGAAAAAAATTTTTGGTGGTCAAAATTATTCAATGAATGCCTGTGTTAAGTGCAGAGACAAAAGAAGAATGGGAAGGACATCGGCCAGCAAGATGGCTCAGTGGGTAAAGGTGCCTGTCTCTTCAAGCATGACAGCCTGAGACGGCTCCCTGGTCTCACAGAGTAGAGAGAACCAATTTCTGTAAGTCGTCCTCTCATCTTCACATGCTCGTCATGGCATGTCTATGTGCACACACAAATAAACAAAATATAATTAAAAATAAAAATAAGAAATGACTCAACTACTTGATCTTTACTCTCTGACTACTCTTATCAAGGATGCAAACTGCACAGTGTATTTTATACCAAGAAATAAAACACATTATCTCAAAAGCAATGCTATGGAAGAATTAATTCACTATGTTCCAAAGCAGTCAATATTTTAAGAGTCAAGATCATTCACTATTCTGCTATATAATTTCTCTTCAATTTGCTTTTCATGACCATTAAGTAAACCTAAGATTTGAAATAAGTTTCCTTCTTGTGCACATTCAATGTATTTTACACCTACTTTAAAGGAAAAAATGATCAAGTCTGAGTTCCCCTATCTTAAGAATGCAGATAAAGAAATTGCACAGACCAATTATACCATGAATTATTGCTGATGGGTTAAGTAATTCAGAAAAATGACATTACTGAGATAAAGAAAAATCACACACAGCACAGTATCAAAATGTGCAAGGAAAAACAAACCAGAAAGAGAAAGGACAAATATTTTGTATGATTGTAAGTATCTAAATTCTATGTGGCATCAAAATGCTAAAACTCACAGAAGCAAAGAATAAAAGGTGATTACTGGAGGCTGGGAGTATGAGAACTATACAAAGTTTCAGTTAGACAAGAATAACAAAATTTAGTCACAGATTACACAGCACAAGTAACAATTATTGTAAAAACATAACATAGATGTTCAAAATCTAAGAGTAGATTTTAAATGTTCTCAGCAAGTATTTTATATGATAGGTAGGCTAACTGGCCCTGATTTGATCATTTCACAGTATACACACTTATCAACACATTATCACAAACACAATTATTTTCAACTAAAAGAAATTTTAAAAATCTAATGTGAAAATAACAACAGAAGATGAAGTTACACTTATGCTGTGAAATATTAGTACAGCTCTCTCTACAACAAAAATATAAAGATGTGAACATATTCAAGAAATGTCACCTACAGAGTGTGTGTGTGTGTATATATATATACACAGAGAGAGACTATAACTCAAAACTATAGAATATGCATTCTTTAAGGCAGACATAAAATATTTGTAAGAGTAAGACATAGCTGAATAAAACTTATTAAAATCATACAGAGAATATTTGATAATTATGCACAAAGGTAGAAATAATCAAGTAATGAACAATAATAAAATAACCTCTCAACAATTCACAGACCAATAATACCACATCAGAAACAAGAAAATATCTTAATGAAATAAATACAACATATCAGGATGAGATTAAAGTAATTTTTAGATGAGTGTAGTGGCACACACCCGTTATCCTAGCACTGAAGAGTTGGAGACAGGAGGATCAGGAGTTGTAACCTTTTATTTAGGGAGGGGGACAGAGGTAGATCCTAAGAGCTAACTGGTTAGTCAGCCAGCCAGGGTTCAGTGAGAGACCTTATCTCAATAGAGTAAGGCAGAGGGCAATAGAGGAATACACTGGATTATTTTGCTTTGCAAAAAGATACATGCACTTCCCTCCCTGCACTCATCCATGACATACCACACACATACAAGATTCCTACAAAGACAGAGCAGGGAGGTGTCACTTTGGACACTGATGTAATAAACCAAGGTCAGAACAAGGCTGCAGACCGGGGCTGGGAATACTTACAGTGTATTGAGAAATATTAACCCCTACCAGTTCCTGGAAAGCAGTAATGTTCAATTCTCATACTTTACTAATGAGGGCCTGGGGCAGTACAACTGACCAGTGTGCTTAGTCTCCTATTCAAATAAGTAGTGGAACAAGGACTCACACTTGGGTCTATTTGATTTTGGCACCCAGTAGGCTGTATTTTATGCTAGGATCACAAGTGGTGACACAAAGATGGAGACAGATGGGGTGATGTTAAAAGTTTACATAAGAATTTCCTGAACCCGTAAAAGAGACGGGAACCGCTATAAGACAGTGGCTGCAGTTAACATGTGCATGCTCCTTAGGTGGTTCATGTGTGCACAGGAGCCAATGTATTCTATGTGCCTTTACATAGACTTCTGGAGCATGAGACCAAATGAGGTAGAAGCTTCATGACATTAAGCAGGAAGTTACTATTTACTATGCAAGAATCAAAATGGAAAACTTTTATTCCCTTTTTTTCATGACCAAGTCATAGCTGACCTTTCACCAGAGAATTCATTTATTTATTCCATCATTCTTCTAACCCATTAAACTCTGTAAAATGTTCTGTTTGTTAGACCCCTTTATATATTTTCTATATTCTGGTTTGCTGAAGATCGTGTGCTTATAAAGACTACTGTCAAAGTTTCACATGGGGGAAAATGTCTTGAATATAAATATTACAGAGGTATAAAATCAGTTGCTGATTGAATAAATTTAAGACTTAAAGGTTTCCATAGGTGCAGATGATTTTTTGAGAGAAACTGCACATAGGTCCAGATATCCAGATTCCTTTGTCTTTTGGATCTACCAACTATCTAAACATGGGGTCACTTAGGCTTAAGACAGCAAAAGAAATAGCTAGAACAGACTGTTCACCTTGACAGCAATCAGAAAAACAAATCCTTATTTTCCTCCATCAGACCAACAAACAAAATAACTAGGTTGGGGCTTGTATAAGAAGCTGAGAAATTTATAGGAAATAAGATATTTCTGTATTTTTACTCCACTCTTTAGAATGTACAACTTTAGGTTCTTTGTATGTTACAATATTTCCCCCTTTCCCAATCAGACAAAGGGCTTGGTGTATTGAGTGGTGTCTACCTGCATAGAGTATCTGTTGATTAAATACCTGGAGGATAACTGAAGGACTGCATCTGGCTTCTCAACAAGTGACATTGCTGCTGAGGTTTTTGGAGATTTCTGAACAAATGATACTTCAGCATAGGTATAGTCTGTATTCCACAGAGTACAGACTCTCCAAAGCTGTATGCTATTCTAAGAGATACAATTCAGAAGATTAAAAATTAAATAAAAGGGTTTTATCACTGAACAAAGTGGAAAATGATGTTCTCTATGTCCCTCAGCTCTTTATAGAATAAGTAGTCCTTCAATACAGAAATCTATTTTACATATACTGTTCTTCAAATTTATTTTCCCTGATACCCTTATTGGCATCATACCAGTGTTAAAAAATTCTGCTTTGGGATAATCTCACAGAATCAACAATTATGCTTGAAATACTTTTATAGGGCAACTAGTGCTAGTCAAGACACAGCCGTGAAGAACACTTGCAGCTCAGCAGATCGGGAAGGGCACAATTTGAATCAGCGCAAACACAGACAGCAATACTGTATGACAGTTCTATGTCCTACTTCAAGAATAACCTACCACAATCAAGAATTTGTAAAAAAAGATTTATTAATTTATTATGCATACAGTGTACTGTCTGTATGTATCCCTGCATACCAGAAGAGGACACCAGATCTCATTACAGATGGTTGTGAGCCACCATGTGGTTGCTGGGAATTGAACTCAGGGCCTCTGGAAGAGTAGACAGTGCTCTTAACCTATGAACCATCTCTCCAGCCCCACAAACAATTTTTAACAGGGAAATATCTACAAAGTTTGCTATCTGAATTATTTAGTTCTTTACAACCCACATCCAAGCCCTATTTGATTTGAGAAAGACTTTCAAAAAGTGCTAAAGAATGAAACAATATTAGCTCTAAAATGGTTTAAAACTTGTGTATCCCCCTGAAGGATAACAGTTCTTTAAAAACCAATTTTAAATCCAAGCTGCATTGTTAAAGTGTCCTTTTCAAGGTATCAACTATTGGATTATAGAAACACTTTGTCAGAAATCATTTGCTTGTGACCAAGATGGGGGATGGGGGTGGGGAATGATTCTTGTCTATGTACCAAAGTTTCTAAGTACCCATGCACTGCTTTCAGAAACAATTTAAGTTTGATGCTAATTAACGTACATATCCAAATGCTAATATGCCTTGTGGTCGAACTTCCCATTTGCAAATAAAGGATTCTACTGCATATCCAATGCTAGCTGTAATCAAAACTCAAGTAAAGTCTTGGGGTATAGAAGGTTAAGAAATTATTAAACTGTATAATTTAGAAAGTGATGTTTGAGGTAAATCATTTGGATAATCAAGACTAAACATATTAAATGACAGTAACAAAGACCTAAAAATGTATTATGCAAAATAGTAAATCTGGTTACACATGTGAAGTATGATTAGGCCAGACTGTGATATGTTCTAAGGGAAAAATAATATTGAATTCATAATACATGGCACAAAAGGTAAAATATTTCATCACTAATTAACACATGTTAAAATATTGTGGATATACCACCTAACACAGTTTACACACACACACACACACACACACTAATTTAAATACATGTAACCTGATTTTTACAGCATATTTCTGTTAAATGGCATTGAGTCCAGAGACTTGATGATGCATTCAGAAATTTTAGCAGACCAGCACAGCTCAGGCAAGGGTACAAAGAAAAACAGTAAGATCATCTTCCCCATCTTTCTTTTTGGCAGTGAAGATGCCCTAGGTTTATACATACTAGTTACAGCCCTCTCCCACTAAGTCATACCCCAAACCCCAGATAGCATTCCTGAGGGCTTATAAGTCATGCTTTAAAATGATCCCCTGAAGAGTTTTAAGAAAGTGTAAGAGACTTTTGATTCTTAAAAATTACTCTAGGAACATTCAAGATGAAAGGAAAGTCACAGAGATAAGTCCAATGCAAGGCCTAAGAAGGTGGAGGCATTCTCAAAGTAAAATTAAGACTCCAAAATTACAAGACCCTTTGGTACAGGCCAGACCATCAGCTGACAAGGAGACAGAGAGAGAGAGCTAAAAATAGATTCTAGGATCTGAAAAGCATCCTTCAACAGAAACCCGACCCTAGGCTTCGCAGTCTTTGGTACAGATGGTAGAGACTGTAGCACTGGCTCTGAGGCACAGCAAACTCAATAACTACTCATTTTAAAAAGTGAAATCTGAAGGAGTGGTGCTATTAAGCTACTTTATTAAAGTTAGTGCTTTTCCATTTGAAGACAGCCTTTTCATTTAAGTATTTTTTAAACTGTGAAGATTTAAATCAATCTTTGCTAGTTAATGTATATTAAAAGTAAAAAAAAAAAAAAACTTGCAGAAAGAAAGAGGAAACCAGTATAAAAATGCCTTAGTTTGAGAATAAGCAAGGGGGTTAGAGGAAAAAGGGGTGAGTTGTAAGTGCAACCAGATATTAGAGATTATACTGTCCACTCTGTCAGGGTCCTTTTTTCTTCCTTCCCTCCTTCTCTCTTTCTTTCTTTCTTCTTTCTAGGGTGAAAGTCTGTTGAGGAGTGGTCAGCTGGGCCAAATACTGTGGAGAACTGAAGGTAAAAGCCAGGCATAACTGGCAATGTTATCCGTTTATTAATTTTTTCATTGGCTCCCAGTTGTAGAACAGCTAAAAGAAGGAAAACAGATGCCAAAGCACAATGGCTTCTCCAACACAGTGAGAGGCAACCTCCATCAAGCAACCGGACACAATCATGAAAGGTGTACCCAGCTAAAAATCTCGAGTAAAGCCAATCCCTGGAAATGAACCAACTAATGAACCAAAGAAAAGAATCTATACGGGGAGGAAAAAAAAATCACTTCTATACAATAAAAACCAATACTAAAACAGGTAATTATGAAAAAGCATCACTTATGAGGCATCAGAAACAAGTCACATAAATGGTTAAAAACTAAAAATTTAAGAGATGCCTAGCAGTGGTTACAAACAGATAATGAGTAAGTTAGAAAAAAAAATCAAGCTAAAATAAATGTTTATGGACATTACTAGCAGAAAAGAATGAGAGAAAATGAAGGAGCTGCAGTTTTGATAAGAACAATTTCCACTAGGTGTAGTTGCATGTGCCTTTAATCTTGGGACTTAGGAGGCAGAGGCAGGCAGATTGCTTTGATCTATAAAGTTAGTTCATGATCAAGCAGGACTATGTAGTAAGATCATATGTGAAAAGATAAAACTGGTTTTTTTGTTCCTGCTGTTAGTTTTCTTACAAATAAAGACAAACTAGCCTCTCTGGCTTGAAAGAGTCCTTAGAGCAACAAAGAAAATCACTTTGATGCTTGGTAAAAGCTTACGGATAAACAATCTAAACAAATACACAGCTAACTGCAAACATGACACCAAGTTATCATAGCAACAGTAGATACCACAAAGTCAGGTATTAATTTCTTCAAAAGCTAAAGAGAACGGACACTGAGGTTATTTTATATACAACTAAATAATAAAAAAGAATCATTAAATAAAAGTAAAAAGAGTAGAGCAAATTAGAAAACCCAGTATGGTGAGTATGAAAATTAATGTCTAGCCTAGTATGTTTAGCAAAGAGTTAAATCTTAATAGTAACATAAGAGATAGGGGAGACAGAAAGGAGAAATATGTACTTATAAATAAATAATTTATACAGGAAAGTGCCTGTCACAGGATTCTCCTCATATTTGCTGTCACTTAATAAAACTATAGAACGGAATCTCTAAAATCCCCTTTACTCTTCTACAATTGTTAAACCATGGCTTAAGAGTGGCTACTAGTACTCCTCTCCAAGGGTTTTTCTTTTCTTTTCTTTTTGGTGTGTGTGTGATCTTCAAAAACAACTCTTAAACCCCATTTTTAATTTTGTTCAATTTTTCTGGTCCTACCCAATTCCCTTCCACACGCAGCTTTAAATTTTAGTGCTGCCAATTACTCTGAGCAGTGCTTGGGCACCACAGGTGGCATCTGCTCTGAAGCAGCCACCTTCTTTGTATGTGCAGATAAAAGCATAACTTGTGTACCTAGGCTCCTTTCCATCTCTTTACGCGGGTCAGCTGTCTGCCAAATGGACAGTACATTTAAATGCCCTCCCAAAAGAGCATTCAGGAAAATAGGCAATGAGCTAGGCCAAATAAACAGTACAACATCATGCTGTCAAAAGTGTTTCTCCCTTAGTCACCACAAAGGCAAACCTTTCAAACAAAGACATGATTTCAGACCTATGAAAAGCCTCCAGTATGCCAGAGTCTAAAAGAATCATAAAAAAATCTTGACATATTTAAAGTCACCATTTAAGCATTTTCTAAAATATTTAGTTTTTTGTTTTGAAATTAATATGCAAGGTAAGAAAGACAGCTCCAAACACTGTAAACAACCTCTATCAACAATAAAACTGAATTGTAATAGACTATTTTCAACAACTCAGCATTTTAGCACTTTGACAGTTAATATATTTGCTTTTAAAATGACAAGTGGTTTTAGTTATTACTACTTTGAAAATAGTTTGGAACACTAAATGTTTTTATATAATTAATTTTCATTCACGATTATCTTTATGTTGTTCTTTAGGAATGAACATCCAGTTTAATAAAATAGAACAATTCATTTAGAAGTTATCAGGTAATACCACATTACCAAGCTATGTTATATAAGATTAAGATTAGAATAGTATGTCTAAACATGCCAGCTATTTAAGGTAAAGAAAAAACAAAAGAATGTATCAAGTTAGGTATGGTCACAAGCTATTTCAAAAACATCACAGCCAAGTGCTGGTTCTGTCTGAGGTATGTATCTCAGATATACATTTTAAGTCTGTAAACTATTAAAATGAGTCTTTTCAGTCCATCTCAGAGGTTATATTATATTAGACTTTCTCGGAAATGACAATGAGTCAAGGCTTTATAGACTGCTTTATAGTTCTTACTTTTATCGTTTAGAAAATAGCACAATAGAACTCATTTAAATACAATTTAAATTTAATGATTAAACTATACCAACAAAAAAAAGAAGTAATTACTTACTTTGGAGGCCCATGGCTGAAGACAATTGGCATAACAGCGAACAAGAAAGGCCATTTCTGTGGCTGGAGGGGGTAGTAGTTTCTCTTTTAAACCAGAGCCACACTGATGATGAGTATGTTGACAAAATTCTGCTAAGTTTCTTTTTACAATCCATACACCATTGTTGTTATATAAAGCAGCTCCTCCAACCCTCTTTACAAACAAAACTCAGTAGCTTTCAGAAGCAGAGATTATTGTTCTAAGGATAAGAATCTTCCTTAAGTATCAGTTGACAAGCAAGTAACATCAAATAAAGATGTTTAGATTTCTGGCTCAGCACACTGTTACATGCATCCTTAAGCACCTTACACAGACATACACACTGGCAGCACAGAAGCTAATACCGTATCTATCAGTCAAAGCAAATAGGCAATATGCATGGAATCAGTGTTCTTGGAATCCGTGAAACCTGTCTTCTCTGTAATGTGGATATTTTATCTTCAACTTATTTCATGATGAAGAAGCAGCACCACAGAGTCTTCTGCATTAGAGGCAAAGCAAATCAGCAAATCTTGAAGATTACAGTCTCATTTTTAGATATCCTTAAATGCTAGAGGTTAAAACAAAACAAAAACAAACAAAACCCCACCACACACACAAAACATCAACCCAACCACAGAGCAAATGGAGGCAAAGAAAAAAATGCTGTAACAGGTTTGTCCTGTAGACTGAGAATATCCAGAATTCAAGCAATCTTCTCTCCTCCCAAGCACTTTCACAGCTCTGCAATACGGCGTCTGGTTCCAAGGCATCAGTAAAGAAGCACTGGTGATCCAAGTCTGCTCTTTCTGGTTAACATGTATATACGATGCAGCACAAAAACCACTACATCTTTTGTGAAAGCAAGAGTCTGTTAGTATCTTAATTCCTACTGTCCTTGCCTGTTTCACAGCAGCTCCCCAAGGAGAAGCTCCTATTGATTCTATGCCCTGCAGTAAGATGAAATATCTAATAAGGAAAGAGAGTGGGAGGAGAATAGAGCTAAAAGGATGACATCACCTGTGCAGAAAGCCTTCACAAACTGCATTAGATCAATTGGCTACTGTATCTGCAGATGTAGCCCAAGAGCAATTTACTGAACAAGCACGCACACATGCGCGCGCGCATACACACACACACACACACACACACACACACACACACACACGACCTCTGTGAGACATGCTGGCATGCTAAATTCTGTAAGAAAAAAACCTGGCTAATATACCCTTCTGTTTTATAGTTTTAAAAATTCGTTAAAAATTTTGTACATTAATAGCCAGTTGTATTTGAGAAGCCTCTTTCCTAATACTATTTAAATATAACACAGAATTGTTCTCCCAAGGGAAAATAAAATAATTTGCTGTAGTAAGATAATACTGAATTCCAAATACATGGGCAGTCTGGTTCAGAGATGTCATATCAAAGTGATTTTAATACCACAAATTCATGGGTTTCTGCATAAAGCTTGTTATTTATTGAATGAATAAATTCTGAAGGTTTAACCTTCAAGCTGACACTAAATTAGCATTAAAAATAAAACAGGCACTAAGATTTATATGTAAACAGATTTAAATAAAAACAATCCTCTGCAAGCTGGGAAAAACCAGAGAGGCACAACGTGTACCAAATTTCTCTGATGAAGAATAATCTATACTATATGGTACTTCACTGCAGCCCAATGTGCAATTCCTAGAAAGAGACAGCCAGAAAAACACAAAATGAATCAGAAAAGGAAACAGTTAAACCTGCTTCTGATAAGAGTGTGGACTTAAAGGAAGCTATCATAATTTTTTCTTTAAAGCTTAAAACATTTTGCCACACCCTCCTCAATAAGAAAAGCACACCACCCTGAGAACTCACCCTTTCCTTTATGCTTCCACTACAGGGCACCTACTGCACATACACCCAACCAGCAGATCATCTTCTAATGCTGCTTCCCAACGGCTAGACTCCATTTCCAAAGTACAGTAATGTATACCTCCAGGCAGCAAAACTGTGAGACTAGCAGTCGATGATAAAAGTAATACAACTTTCTTTCTTTATACACATTATGTGCACACATGTACATACGTACGTACGTACGTACACACACACACACACACACACACACACACACACACAGTTCCTCAATTTCCTCAGGTGAAGTTTCTGACTTTCAAAATGACAGTATGCTCCCAACCTGAAATATGCTGCCCCTTATACAACTAGAATTTAACATAGAGATGCTATTATTTTGAGTATAGTGCCATGTTTGCAAAATATGATTGCTTAAAAGCTCATGAATTATGTTTTCTTCAAAAACCCAAACCTATCTCACAAAATTTACAATCAAATGTAAAATTTGTTCCGACAAATTCAAGTAAGCACTAGTTTCCTGAAGGTAAGCCATTTAATATTTGGACAGATTGATTTTTCAAGAGCTAAAGTTATTTTTCCAATTTAATGAATATAAACTATAAGTTGGAATTAAAAAAAACTTTTAAGTACAAATGAAAAACATTTACTTTCTTTTAAAAAAACATTTACTTTCTAAATAGAAAAATGTGGATAAATAAATTTTTTTTGCTAAAGAGACATTTTCTAAAGAAATATTACTAAACAAAAATTAATAACAGGACCCAAGAAATATTTTAATTATAGTGCCAGATTATATATTTATTTATGTGGTGTTAGGATAAATAACAGGCAATCAAAAGCAAAATCTGCAGTGGCTCCTTGTTCCTTTTATAAATTGTGCTGATACCTTTGACACAATGGACGGCCTCAAGCTGGGCAAGGAGACAGTCATCTTTTAGCTGCTGCTACGGGAGTGAAATACAATCCACTAACGCCATATGTCAGACCTACTGGATATGCATCAACCCCAATAAAGGATCAAGATATTTTTTTCTCTCCTCCCTCCCCAGTTTGGCTGGCTTATAAGTAAAGATGACATCATCTTGTTATACCAATTATCTCACAGTATTTGCTGTTCCAGAAACCAGTATGGTGAACTTATCATGCAAAATCTCATGGGGGTGACAATACCAAAAGAAATCCACAGTCCAAACTACACTCAGCATGCAAACTCTACAAGCAGTGTCATGATACTCCCCTCTACTGTCCCTTCAACATACAATGACTAACCCTTTAATTACTGATAGAAACAAGGTCAGTAATTTTGTTAAAAAACCAAAATAAATGATTATGTGAATCAACTGTTTTTCATGATCATCAAGTTTAAAAATATCATGATTGCACCTAATTATCAAGTGAGGTCAGTGCAACAAAGGATGGAGTTGTGATTGATACAGTTTAGAACCATCACTACAGGCTAAGCACTGAAGAACACACTTCCCCTGCATATGAAATGCCAGTATGTTAAGTTATACAGACAAAATTTTTAGCTTTAAAAGGAGAGTTTGACTACTGAGATCAAAAAAGCTTTCAATAATTACAAAAGTTTTAAAAATAAATATGTGAATGATTTAGTTACTAAAATATGCTATTTGTATATATAATTTATAAACAAAATATAAACTAGAATATTAAAATTGTGCTACATAGAAAACAAAAGATAAGGCTCTAATAGTTAATGCTATAAATATGCTTCCTCTTTATTTCAACTACTGATGACACTAATACAAAACAGAAATCATAAACAAAGGAAAGCTAACACACCTATAAGGCAGTATAAAAAACGAAACTAGATTTTCACTAATTTCAGGCATGCAATCCAACCCCCAATCTGCACAGTGAAATGGTACAAGCTCTATTTAGAGATGCAAAATGAGAAGAATAAAAGTAAAACTGTCATTTACAAAATAACAGTCATTTCTCCATTTTATGTAAGCATTTGGTCTTTGAAACATATACTGTTCAACATACTGATTTTCAGAATCAATCCTACTGAAGCAGTTCAATACTGAAAAATAAATCAGTGATTCATACCAGCTTCTGTAAGGTGACCACATGCTGTCCCACCCTCTTTCCTTCCCATGCCTTAGAGGAATGAATCTGTAGTTATCAAACATGGTTAACTCTAATTATATTGCCCCTGAGTAATTTCTGCCTTCAAGCTGCTTGTCCTATCTACTCCTCATCATTCCTAAGGAAGCAAGTACCAAGGGAAGTCAGAGTATCAAAGCTTTCCTTCTGCTCTTTTATAAGAAGCAGTATTCTTCAGCACACTGATGTGTTCACTGATTGCCTGCATGCCTGCTATCAAAAATCTTTGTCATAACCACAAGAAGTCCATATGCACTATGAAATATGATATATCCTTAGGGAGTGATTGAGGAAGAAAGAGCAAGAAGAGAGAGGAAAGCTGTTATCATCAACGAAGGTGATGTAAGCTTCTATAATTAGAATCAGCGAAACTGAAGGAACAATAAAAGGCACCACCATGCTTCTACTTTGCCTACCCAAGGCAGCTGTAACCAGGCATTTTTTATATACAGAGGAAGGAACACATTTTGCACACAGAATTCAGCCAAGTATATATTATTAGGAGCATAGTTTTATGACAGTATTTCTTTTAAAAAACAAAATCTAGTAATTTAAAAATCCATAAACAAAAGAAAATAAAATCTCATTTTTAAAAAATTAAACTGATAAGAATACTTTAACTGAACCTGATCACACTATTATCTCTAATTTAAATATGTCATTTTATAATACTGTGAAAATTGAATATAGAGCATAGTTCTGAGTGAACAGAGAACAGATAAATCTAAAAAGCAGTAATAATCAATGATAATTTGTCTGCATTTAAGGAGTTGTTATACTTGTCTACCTGGAATGCTGTCACAAATTATCCTTAGACTGCCGACATGCAATAATACTTGAGTTAGTTTAGACAATTATCCAAAGAGTTTTCTTTAGCAATTGCTGTGCAAACAGTCACAAGTATGATACTCTTTCTCATTCTGGGTCCCTGGGCACATCCACACGAGTTAGTGTCATCCTTAGAGAAGCAAGAACTGCCCCAGAAGACACAGTATGCCTGGCTGTCTTCCTTTTGACACTACTAAAGTTCATATTCATTGAATTAAAAGAAAAAACAAAATATGACTACTGAGGAGTTATCAATATTTATACAAAAAGTAATTTTCATTCTTTTAACTCAGCAAGGAAATAACCAGTCATTTACAAATTTATACATAAAAGCTGTTTGTCAACAGAAGTAAAACTAGAAGAGGCAAAGATGTAGCACAGTATGAATGCTAAAATGTTATTTTGGAAATGTTTTAATTGACAAAAAGGCAGGATATATAAGTAGTTAGCATCACCCAAATAAAGGTCTGTGCAAATAAACATTCCTTTGAAAGTTACTGCCAGTACTATTTCCAGCTCTGAGGACCTTGCCTTAATTTCTTTAATATTTTTTATATGTTACATTTCTATAAAAAGCATTTATTTTTACCAAAACTTTAACAACTCTTTAAAATTCTGGTATTTCTCCCACTTTTAATGTCAACTGTATTAATCCAGCACTTTTTATCTGTGGACTCACAGCCATGCAGTTAGGTATAAGCATTTACTATCAAGAACTTTGTTACTTTCCAGAAGGACAGTGAACCAGATTTTACTAGGAGATATAGACAGTAGGAGACAGAGAGACAGACAGACAGACAGACAGAGAGAGAGAGAGAGAGAGAGAGAGAGAGAGAGAGAGAGAGAGAGAGATCTCTGTGAAACTTTTTAAGGTAGAAGGTACCAGAAAAATTACAACCCTTGTACACAGCATTCTGAGTTGTTAAGTAGGGTGAAAGAGGAGCTGCAGAGTCTCAGATCCCCTGGAACTGAAGCTATGGACACTTGTGAACCACCACGTGGGTGCTGGGAGCTGAGTCCAGCTCTTCTAGAAGAGCAGCTGGAGCTCTTCACCACTGAACTCTCTCTCCAATCCATAAGTCTGCTCTCCCCTTCCATCATGGGAATATAGCTGATTCAGGCTGAGCCATAGCACCAACCTCAAGTTCAAGTAAATCCTACTTGGAGGTTGAAAACATCTTAAGAAATTAATCTACCTGTGAAATGGAGAAAGGCAAAGAAGAATTTGTACTGTTTGCTAACACACCTCAAACTGCAAAAATCCATGATGATATTGAGGTTAAGATGAGAAGGCAATCCACTTGAAGGAGGAAGACAAGCACCAAATGAGGGCAATGTGGTGCACAGAAGCAACAGGCCTAAATCAAGATTTCTGCAAAGAATCCTCTGAAATAAGTGGCACTAAGCTATTCACTGCAAATAAGGGATGGCTATCAACATTAAGATTCAGTTTGAACCAAAAAAAAAAAAAAAAAAAACCCAAAAAACAAAACAAAAACAAAAATGAATGGAAAGGCTATGTCTGCAAATAAAGAAGCTGCTGCCATACTGTATTTAACAGGAGTAGTGGGCTCGTGCACACTAATGTCAAGTTAACTTATACTTATTTTCATCTGTTAGCATATTTAACTTCATTTATTTTAATGCATTTAGGAAAGTGTTTGCAAGAGTGTTTTACAGACTACCAGACACTATGCAAAGTCCTTTAATAAACCTATAAGTTATCAATCCAAACATACCAATAACCCCAGAATTAAAACACCAACAACAAACCCCACAAATCAAAAAATATACAGACCAAAATAAAGCTCACAGAATAAAGCTAAGCATACTTATCTAAGTACAGATGTTACTGAGACAAGCAAGTCCTCTGAGGATACAATGAGGCTCTCATTTTTAAGTCAAGTGCAATGTAATATAAAGAGTAAATAAACACATTTGATGGGATGTTCTAAAAGCATAGGTGCAGGCCTATCCTTTCCAAAAATAAAAAGATATGGAATTGAGTCCTGAAGTTTAGTTTTTAGGTAAAAATATCAAAAAACAAAGGGAAATCTAAAGTAAAATGACTAATACAAGAGATTTATATAAAAACATGGCCTTTTTAAGAACCAACAATCTGGTATGGTTAAAACATAGGAGATACATAAAAAGTAAAGACAAAACTGGAGAGATGAGGACTTGTGTTGTTCAATTTGGTAGCTACTAGCTACCATGTATCTATTTAGTTACTTGTATTTATTCAAAACTAAATATAGTTAAAACTTTAGACACTGAGGTACATTAGTCACACTTTAAGTGCTCATGGACCACATGTGGGTGGCTACTACAAATCTGAGCAGCATCAATGTAAGGCACTTGTACCATAGCAAGTTCTACAGGACAGACAGGTCTAGACTATGCATGTCCTCATATGTTGGATCACTGCAACTTCTCTGACAGATTGTGGTAAACCACAAAAAGAATTAAGAATTTAAAAGAAGGACACTGTTAGAACTCCATCTAGAATTTACAAAAGCAAAGTTAATAGGCCAGTTGGTGGCAGGGGGTGGGAGAATGTGGAGAATAGGGCTAGAAGTAGGGGAACAACCTCAGAATAGTTTTAAAATCAAATACAGTAATAACTAAGTACATATGTCTTCATAAGAGATTATATAATACTTTTCAGCTTAAATAATGTTCCCAGTTAAATGAAAACAGTTTGCACAGTGAGCTTGGGTAGTGGTGTAATAGTTCTACGAAGAAAATTAAGGTAGAGTGGCACAAGGATGAGCAGGAGCATCATGAGTTCAAAAATAACCCAAGTTACATAACAAGACCTGTCACAACAAAGTGAGTAGCTAGAGTAATGACACAGAGAAACTGAAAGAGGGACCTATTTTAAACAATTGATGGGAAAAATCTAGAGGTAGCAAGAATTAGGCAACAAGTGTGCACTTATGTTCCAAGAGGACAGGCAGACAAAGTGTTAGTGCCACTGATTTAGTGGCAAAGCAACCAAAGCACAAAGCATTTAGACGACCTATGCCCTCACAGTTAGCAGAGGGAGAACTGGCTCATCCAGATGTGGGACTCTATGTGGCTTAATTACAGATTTTATTCATTAAATATTTTTTATAAACATCTTTGTGCTATTTCTAAATACTTAATACATCTTCCTCAAAGGTCTATGGTCTGAGATTTAACAATGTACAAATGGCTGTAAAGTACGAAAATACACTGAATATCCCATGGCAATAGGAATACTTAAAAATCTTAAAACCAAGCTGGGCAGTGGTGCATCTCTGTGAGTTCAAAGTCAGCCTGGTCAAGGTCAGCCTTGAACAAGAGCTAGTTCCAGGTTAGGCTCCAAAGCTACAGAGAAACCCTGTCTTGAAAAAACAAACCAAAACAAACAAACAAAAAACCCTTAAACCATAGTGTATATAAGTATTAGAATTTCTAAGCAGTGCTAGTAAAATCTGGCCATATCAAGTGCTGCTAAGGAGGAGGAACAAGTTACTTTTTCCTCTTAGACAATGGGAAAGAATACAACAAAAAATGGAGAGACTGCAGGCACCATAGAAAAGAGGTTCCTGGTTTTGTTTTAAATGATGTTAAACATAATATTTAATATATGCTCTAGTCACCTACTCCTGAATTAACTTAAGGAAACTGAAAATAAATGTATCAATAAAGATATATACATAAATGTTCATAACTGCCCCCCAAGTAAAACAATTAAATACCAATAGGTAGAAAATGAACTAAACTGTGGCCTGCTGAAATAATGGAGTATTATTATTCAGCAAAATAGGTGGAGGAATAATAAATACACAATATGGATACATCTCATAATCACTAAAACAAGTATAAGATGACAGGCACAAAGAATAATGTAACATATGAACATTATGTAACAAATAATTTTAGAAAATAAAATTAATTAATACTGAGAGAAAGATGTACATATGGGTTATGCACTAAACATTAAGTGTGATAAAGAAAACAGTGGTAAAGTATTCTGTACAACTTTAAGAATTTTATGCCTTTAGCATGCCATCAAGAAAAAATTGATAATAGGTTCTCAAACTAAAAAAAAGAGACTATCAAAATGCAGGTGGGTGAATTTCTGTGAGTTCACAACCAGCCTGGTACACACATGAGTTCCAGGCCAGCCAGAGCTACATAGCAAACAAAGACTAAAAAGCAATTCAGCAATTTTTTCTATGAATCCCTGACAGTAAGACAAAGGAAACAAGACTTTACAGTGGCTATACCAACAGTAAATGCTTTCAGAGAAACTAATACTGCATTTTTCTTTTTTAAAAGCTTGCAGTCTCATGAATTTATTTATAAGTTTTTTCAAAGAAGCAACCATACCAGGCAGTGGTGGTGCATGCCTTTAATCCCAGCACTTGGGAGACAGAGGCAGGAGGATATCTGCGAGTTCAAGACCAGCCTGGTCTACTGAGCAAGTTCCAGGACACCCAAGGCAACACAGAGAAACCCTGTCTTGAAAACCAAACCAAACAAAAACAAAACAAACAAACAAAAACCACCCAAACTTAACAATTAAATTTGGTACATTTTTGTATAGGTACATATTGTATGTTGAGCATATTTTCCTTAAGTTCGTTCCCTCTAATGGCTCTTTTCTTACCTCCTCCCTAGACAATTGCATTTCTATTTTAATCATGTATTATATTCATACATATGTGAACACACATATACATACACCAAGATTTATGTGGCTTTATATAAAATCTAACAAACACAAATGAGATAAAACACGTATTTGTGACTGGATTAATTTGCTTAATTAATATGAATTCTGCAGTTGCACCAGTTTTCTGCAAACAATATAACTTTATTCTTGTGTGTGTGTGTGTGGTGTCATATATATGTGGTAGTTAGAAAATAACCTCAGATATTGTTCTTAGGTGCTGTCCACCTGTTTTGAAAATATTTCACAGGCTTGGAACTTGCTAAGTAGGGTATAGACTGGCTGGCCAGGAGTCCTGGAGACCAGGATCTGCTTATTTCAACCTCCTCGGTGCTGGGGCTACACGCTTGGACTACCACATTAGCCGTTTAAAAGGTGGGTTTAAAAGGATGGAATTCAGGTTTCACATTTGCAAGGGAAGCACTTTACCGTGGAGCCATCTGTCTAGCTCTCATTCTACTGTGCACACACAGCACACTTCCTCCATTTCTCTGCTGTTAAACACTAAGCTGGTTTGCACCTATTTTTACTAGTGCTGTAACGAGCAGAGCATGGTTGCTCAAGTGCCTCATCTCTGTGATACACTGACAAAGTTTTTCATGGCAATAGCTAAGAGTAGTGCAGCTGGCTCATTTGGCAGACCTACTCTGAGTTTTGAGGAGCTGTCATATTGATTTCTGTCAAGGTTGAACTAGTTCACATTCTCATGAAAAGTGTCAATATAGCATTTTCTAAATTGCCTGAAGTGTATCCTTTCTAAGAAATAAATGTATTGATTAAAGATATCACGTATGTAAGTTCTGGTAAAATCCTTTTCTAACCCAGTCTCACTGTTAATCATCAGGCTTGTCTCAGTTATCAATTAAGTTCTCCTCATGATTTACAAAATTCCTGACAGCACATAGTAGGGAAACTACCTAACACAAGCAGCCATCCAGGCTTCTACATGCCAAAATGCATGTTATCATCTGAGGAAATCCTAAGGACCAATTGCTTGTTCTAGTCTACTCATGAAACCAACAAATATAAAGGTGACTTTCTTCAGCACACAGGAAGGCTAAAAGCAAATGACTCATGTGTGAACCACAGACCTCAAGAGGAAATACAGATTCTGTGTCTTATGATATGACACCCAAAACAAATAAACAAAAATCTGGGGAAAGAACATTAAAATTGAGATAAGATATACAAACAACCCATATATATGTGGTGCTCATGCAGGTACTCTTTAACTCACCATACAAAGAGAGCGAAATGGCATAAGGATCCTTTGATTAGGCAGTTCTACATATTGTAATTTTTCTGGAGTAATAAACATACTGGAATACATATCCAAATTGATATTTCATAGGAAATCATTTTAACAAATAAAAACTAGAAATAAGCTTAATGACCAAGTATTAAAAGTTTAATGAATAAAAGATGATATATTGCTATAATGAGTATTATGCACCAAAGAAGAATAACATTGTGGGCTAAGCTTGGTGGTTATGTTTTTATAGTTCTAGCTACTAGAAATGCCAAGCTAGGAAAATCTCTTAAGCCCAGCAGTTTGAGACAAGCCTGAGCACCACAGTGAGATGTTATATTAAACAAAACAAAATTAAAAAAAAATCAAATGAATCAAAAGAATGTTAGAAAAAAGCTTAAAATGTTATTTTTAAAAAGATGCATGTGTGTGTATGTGTGTTTTGTCTGGAAGTATGCCTGTGTGCAATCTGCACGCCTGTGCACTGCATGTGTGCCTGGTGTCAAGGGAGACCAAAAGAGGATAATAGAAACCCTGGAAGAGCAAGAGCAAACAGTGCTTTTAAGCACTCAAGCCATCTCTCCATCCCTTAAATATTTAAGTTTAAAATTGTAGAAAA
The DNA here is from genome assembly GCF_014885135.2 of Alexandromys fortis. NCBI lineage: Eukaryota > Metazoa > Chordata > Mammalia > Rodentia > Cricetidae > Alexandromys > Alexandromys fortis. The sequence goes on along the minus strand of NW_026067978.1, from coordinate 3,208,501 downwards.
CAAGGATGTCCAGCAAAGGAAGGTCTTTAGGATTCTGAACAGATCTGATCAGAAAATATCTTCATCATGCCATTTTATATTTGTTCAAACAAATAAACAAGAATTCTACAGACAGTAACAAAAAAGTAACACATAACACTAAAGGGCACTTTATTAGGACAACACAGATTTCTTAGCAGAATTTTTACAGCCCAGTCCATGATGTCATGGCATACTTCAAGTACTGAAAGAGATTAGCGGCCATTTGAGAATATTAGTCTCAGTAGAGCTCTTCTGAAGAAATTAAGGCAAAAGAAGTCATCATAAGACTAGCCTCATAAAAAATACTCAGGGACACCCTCAAGGAGTGCAAGACAGATCACCACCATCAGTGAAATGTAAAGTGTAAGAATGAGAAAGCAATGTAACCGTAAAATACAGTAAACTATATAGATCAACAACAGGAAATGAATAATCAAAATGATGAAGGACTGAGCATGTTCAGTATCAGACACCACACTTAGCATATGTTTGGCCTGGGTCCAAGATCCTCAGCCCCAAATAAACAATGAGAAGAAAATTAATAAATGATAGGAATATGCCTTTGTCAATAGTAATCTTGTGTATAAATAAATTCAATTAAAAGATACAATTGGTGACATATATATATATATGTATGTATGTATGTGTGGAGAGAGAGAGAGAGAGAGAGAGAAAGCGAGCGAGCGAGCGAGCCAACAGTATGGGACCTTCAGAAATGACACACACAGAATGAGGTGACAGGCTAGACAAGGCAGCCCGTGTTAAGAAGAACCAAAAGCAGGCAGATACAGAGACACTTGTACCTGAAAACAGACTAAGAATTAGAAATTGATACAACTGTATAGAATCAAACAATAGAGATGGAGCCAGCACTAGAGCATTTGAAGGGGAAAAAAAAAATAAAACCCCTTAAAACAAGTGAAAACAATTTAACAAAACTTACAGAATATAACAAAAGCAGTACTAAAATTTTTTATCAATAAATACCTACAGCAAAGAATAGAATATCAAATAATGTAATGATGCACCTCAATGACTTATATAAGAAAACCTAAACCAAAACCAAAATAAATAAAACAAAAAGAAACAGCAAAGAGTGGAGATAATAATACAATCAAGTGTGGAGGGAGATGACTGCAACTATGTACTCCAAGCTAGATAATTAGTGAGTTTCTGGGAATTTTCCAGGCTCTACCTCCCATTTTACTATAGGAGCACTAAGATTAACAGAAGTTTATCGCTGCCCATGGTTTATAAGGGACATCTAGGGAATTAAATTCAAACAAAGTCATATTTGTTCATTTGTTTGCTTTTCTCCTTCAAATACAAAATCGACAAAACTTTTCTAAAGGGGAGGAGAGCAGAATAGTGAAACTGCCTCAAAAACTAAGTAAAAAGAAGCCAAGGATGTAGCTTAGTGGGGAGAACTTGAATTCAATATGAAAAATTTATTAATAAAAGGGAGTAAGGGAGGGAATTAGCAAACCAAGTTTGGTGGTGCACACCTTTAATCCCAGTACTGTGATCTCTGTGAGTCTGAAATCAGGCTGGGGTAAACATAGTGAGACTCACAGTAGCAAACACACAATCCCAGCACTGGGAAGGTGGAGACAGAATAATCGCTGAGGTTTACTGACCAGCCAAGCCAGCCTTGCCTACTTGGTGAGTTTCAAACCAATAAGAGATCCTATCTTCAAAAAAGATAGTTAAGAGGGTCTGAGGAACAGCATCAGAGTTTGTTTTCTGGCCTCCACATGTATACACATATGTGCATACACACGCAACTAAGAAAGCAAACAAAATATATTACAGTAGAACAAAGTATAAACATCCTCTAGTCCTCCTGGTAAATTTGGTAAAACCCAACACTGCTTCTTGATAAAAGCCTGGTCAGTTATGGAGAAGGCTCACACACCAACACAATAAAGGCTTCAGGATAGACCCACACCAACAGGACGCTGAAAGGGGGACGCTGAAAGTGCGTCCTCCATGTCTGACCATGCCCACTTTTACCGCTTATTTATTATAGAGTTGATGGAAGTTTTAGTCAAGAAAACTAAAAGGTAGTAATAAAAGTATTACAAATAGGGAAGAGAGAAAGGGATAACAGATGATCTGATTCTCTACAAAGAAAACCCTAAAAACTCCAGCAAATTAAGAGAACTGAAAAATAAATTGGGTAAAATTTTCACAATTTAAATAAGACATCATGCAGGTGCTGGAGAGTTAGCTTGGTAAAGTGCTTGCCTTGTAAGCATCAGAGCCTGAGTTTAGCCCCTAGCATTAATGTTAAAAAAAAAAAAAAAACCCAAAAATGCCAGAAATAGTGTGGATGCTTATAATGTAGTGGTGGGAGGCAGCAATAGGCCCTGGCCAGTCAGTAAGAGCTTCTTTCATGAAAAAAGAAAAAAAAAGAAAGAAAACCAACTAAATACAAGGTGGATGGTGCCAAAAGAATGACACCTGAGGTGGTTCTTTGGCCTCCCTGTGCATGAGCACCTACACACTCATGTAAAAATGGGTAGTTTTAGAAAAATTAGTACAAGGTCTCACAGAATAGTGCTGGCAGGCCAGAAACTTGCTAGATAGACAAAGTTGGCCTTGAACCCACAGAAATCTATCTTCCCCTTCCTTTTGAGTAAAAGAATTAAAGGTGTTTGCTACTATACTACATCAGGACTCAGTACTGTACACACACACACACACACACACACACACACACACACACACACATGAAGTTGCTGAAAAAAGATATTACAAAAGCAGTACAATTCATAAGAGCAAACAGAATGTTTCAACCCCATCCACTTAAAAAAATTACAAAAGCAAACCTACTAATGAATTTAACAAGGGAAGTCACAGACTTCTAAAATGAATTTTTTTCCTATGTTCATATACTGAGAATTAATACTGCTAATGTTGGGGGGCTAGAGGAGTGGCTCACTAGCTGGGAGTGTGTACTGTTGTTGTACAGCACCAGAGTGCAGTTCCCAGGACTCATCCCAGCTCGAGGGCATCCAACATCACTTTTCCGCTTCCATGGGAACATGTATTTGTGTGTTGAACATATATATACTAGTATTGTTAATACCCATACCACCCAAAGCAACTTGCAAGTTTGATGCAATCCCTATCAAACCAGGATTGATCACTCTCAACAATGAGAAAAAAATTCTTTGGAAGCAAAGACAACCTCAAATACCAAAAAATAATATAGAAAACGAGAAGAAAACTGTAGGTATCACAGTTCCTGACTTCAAAACACAGCACTAAACAACAGTAAACTGAAAATGTTGATACTAGCATAAGAACAGATACAAAGATCAACAGAAGAGACGATGACATTCTGAAAAAAAATCATACATCTAGAGTCAACAGATGCTCAACAAGATACTAAAACCACTGGAGAAAGGAGAGCCTTTTAATAAAGATTGCCAGGAAAATGGGTATGTGTATCTCTAATCATGCACAAGAGACCAAAGATATGAATCTCCAAAACTACTAGAAAAATTTCAGAGGATACATTTCAATGTTGACTATAGACAAAGTTTGAATAAAAGCCAAACAAGAAAACACCAATAGGAACAGTAATAACAAACAACTAAAAGTTTCTAGATGATAATGAAAACAATCAAGTGAAAAGAATATGAAAAATTACAACTGTTCTTTTGACATAAGATTAATATCTATAATAAATAAGAAACTCAAACAGTAACAAAAGCCCCATGTAATTCCATTGAAAAAAATGGGCAAATGGTTAGATGGAGGTGGCATGAAAAAAAATGGGTAACGATCAGAACACCTTTTAAAAGGTAGAAATACAATGATCAATAAATGTAATCTTAAGATGTCTATTATAATTGCTCAACAAATCAAAATTATGAGGAGATATCATCATAGCCATCTAGGAAATAACTGTTAAAAGGACAGACAAACCCCAAAACACAAAATGCTGCCAGGGAAAAGACATTCGCACCCTCTATAGGTGAGCTGTAATTAGAAGAATCATTACGGAAGAGAGTATGGAAGCCTCAAAGAGCTGAGAACAACTGGGTGCTCGTGCCCTGTTATCTCAGTACTTGGTGTATCACAACTCAAAGCCAGCCCTGATTACATAGCAACATTCGGTCTAAAGCAAAAGAGAATGAGAAAATCTGTATAAGAGAGGAGTCCATTCCTTGGGATACAAGAAATCACTGCATGAATCATGCTTACTGTGGGGCATTATGAGGGTGCCCACTAATGAATGGTTAAAGACAAAATATGCTAAGGTATTGGTTGTAAATTCTGGGACCAGTATTGTTTATTTTCAGCAACAGTATTAATTAATCTGAGTATTAATTAATACTCAGATTAATTAAACTAGGCAAATGTGACAGAATCTTCAAAACTGATTTAAATCCATTCTTGTTCTAGGAAACCACTTCCCTGACTATCTTCCTCTATCCTGCCACAGAACGAGAGCATTTCTGTCCTGACAACCAAAAGAACAGACCCTTGTTCAATTTTTTGCAACCAACTATCCCAGCAGTCTAATACTGTCATTTAAACACAGACCAAAGTGAGACAGTTGTTGTCTGTGAGACAGTTCTGAAATTCTGTGATGCTGACTCCTTGGAACATATAATTATGGAGCTGTCCCTTGAAAATGTACATGAATCTATTCTTCCTCAAATTATTATTTCTCAATTTAACCAACTCTCAGTCTAAAAAGATGTTATCTGCAACAATAGTCAAAAGACTTCTAAAGTAGCAGCTTCCTTTCTCTGGTTTTTACAAAGCTCAATGCTTCATCTGCTTCTTTTCAAGTATGTGTATGTGAAGAAGCAACTTTAACACATGTGCTACACTAGCGCCTGGTTTATGTGTGACTAAAAGCCCCGTAGGCCAAGGGAAGAACTGCCACCATTTTCTTGTGTATATCTTTGTAACATTAGGAAAAGTTTCCCCACTAATCTACTGCCTGAGTTCTCAGACTCTATATGCATCCTACTCAGATACTATAAAGGCAAGAAAATTCACATGCGTATCTAAGAAGCTATGGCAAAAACTTATTTTGGTTAATTATTTAAAGTAAAACAAACCTAAAGCAAAATTACCCAGATAAGATTTCTAATAAATCCAACAGTCAAACAGAATTGTTTTAAAAAATTGTTATGTTTATCTTATCCTTAACTGTCACACATGGAGATCAAGAACCATCTAAAAGATATTTTAATGAAAATCAAGGATCCATGAATTAGTCTGAAATATACTCACCGAAAGGTAGTTATTAACATCCACTCCATCAGTTATGGTTTGGCGCTCTCCTTTACAGTTAATTTTCCGAAACCTTCGTCGAGACTGCCTGGCAGGAATTTCTCTTTGTAAAATACTGTCTTCATTATCTTTGGAATTTTCTACCTGAAATACATGTTCACATTCCTGATTAAATAACCAATTTTTCCATCTTACTGACAGTCTATGAAGTCTTAATAGGCTCATAAGGAAGCTTCATTTGCTTCTGCCAAGAAAGTGCAGTCTACACAAGGCAATGTTCTAGTTGAAAAAGATTAAAGACCATGTTTTTATAAAGAACCAGAGACCACAGTTTCCTTTCAGGAAACTGTCTGTCTTGAGCACATAAACATATATCCGCTAAGTAAAGACTCTTACCAGAAATGAAGGCTGCTAACTACACCTACACATTCAATAATTATAACTTGGATGTTAGTCTAATTACAAACTGTCTGATTATGCACTTATTTTACTTAGCAAACAATCATAGCTTTCATCTTAGTGAACTACTGAAAAACAAAACAAAACTACTTTTATTCTTTGAGAAGAGATACTTTGTTCATTTTAATGCAAAACAACTGAGTCAGGATGGCAACTTTCAAAAATGACAGAGAAGCTAATTAACAGTTAAGTAGATGGCTTAAAATGGATGTGCATATATATGTTTCACTCTACAACACTATCTGGGTAAAAAAAAAAAAAAACAAAAACAAAATGAAACCCCCAAGGACTGGTACCTTTCAAGTTGAGCTGGCAGGACCTATTTGCAAAACCTGTAATGTAGATACAAGACTGCTATCTGAACACACAGTATATCATTACTGTAAAATACCAACAATATTTTTTAAAGACTTATTTTTTATTTATGTGTATCTGTGTTTAGAAGTCTGTGTGAGACAAATCACAGATGTGCAGGCACCTAAGCAGGCCAGAAGAAGGCCTCGATTCCCTGGAGCTGGAGTTAGGGGTGACTGTGAGGCTGTGAGCTGCTCTATGTGTGTGCTGGGAACTGAACATGATTCCTCTGAAAGAGCATTCTCTTCAGCCCCCAAACTTAAATCTTTTTATGAATATATACTGGTAAGTTCTAAACTATACATTATACTAACTTAATATTCCAGAAATGATTTTTTTCTACTCCTCCTCTTCCTGCTAATGTCATGCTAGCATAAAATAAGCTCTAAACACGGAATTAAACAGTTCAGTTAGAAATCAATTTCCAGCTCCCATGCTCATCTTCCATAGCTCATTTCTCAGGAGGTCAATTCTGTCTGACCATGTTCCTCTCGTAATGTCCTTTTGCTCAACACTGTTAGTACCATCCCACATGGGAGTTTTAACCACTTCAGCCTTAGAATACATCAATTGTGATCCTGCGGCTTTAGAGAAATTCTCAAATCTAATCCTATAGTCAGATAAACTACCATGAAAAAATCATTGTGTTAGGTCTCCTAATTTGATAATGAACTGCTAGAGTTTACTATATCAATTCAAATTTAAAAAATTTTATGTGTATGGATATTTGGCCTCCATGTATGTATGTCTGTGCACTACACATATGCCTGGTGTCCATATAAGCCAGAAGAAGGCATCGTATGTCCTGGAACTGGAGTTAAGACTGTTTTGAGCTGCCATGTGGGTGCCAGAAACTTATATTGGGTCCTTTAAAGAGTAGCTACTCTTTACCAGAGACATCTCCCGAGCCTGGATAAATTTAAACTCTTACTCCTGATATTCAAAGTCACATATACCCCCATCTCTCCTAAAATGTTTTATTTTTCTTAACACAGGCTCTTGTTCTGTATCTGCAGCTGGCCTTGAACTTGTAATATTCTTCGCTTGGGCATGAGCCACCATACATAACCCCAAGATACTTTCAGAATTTCATCTTAAACAAAAATAACCAGGCCCCTTCCCCTTTGGGAAATCACCTCATGTAACAGTTCTAGAAGCATGTACAATTTTCTAAGGATTTTTCACAGATGCTATCTAACATTTCTGTTCTGATTCAGGGGCGAAAAGCTCAAATTGAGGACGAATCATGTTAGTGTGACCACCCATGCTTTTGTAAATAACTTATACTCCTCTACAAAGTAACTTTACTGCAATGACTTCCTTACTATGCATCATCCTTCTCATTCTATCACCACATGCTAGCAACCATGAAAGACAGAGCTCAGAAGCTATTCTTCTAGGTATTTAAATGTAGAATCCCAAAAGCCTATTCCTTCCCTGCCAACATGTTGGTCTACTAAATTTCTGACTGATGGTTAATTCTGATTGTCAACCTGATTAGATTGACCTGACAGGTGCCAGGAGGTGGTAGCACACGTCTTTAATCCCAGCACTCTGGGAGGCAGAGACAGGTGGTGGATCTCTGGTTTATAGAGTGAGTTCCAGAACAGCCAGAGTAGTTACACAAAAAATCCTGTTTCAAAAAACAAACAAAAACAAAACCCCCAAAAAAGAAGAGAAAAAAAGCAATCACATGAGGATTAAAAGAGACCTCCTAGACCAAATAGAAGACCCGGATATCAATCCACATATCTTCGAGCACCTAATCCTTGATAAAGAAGCAAAAAATATGAAATGAAAAAAAGAAAGCATATTTAACAAGTGGTACTGGCATAACTGGATATCAACATGTAGAAAAAGGAAGATAGACCCATATCTATCACCATGCACAAAACTCAAGTCCAAATGGATCAAAGAACTCAACATAAAGCCAGCCACACTGAACCTTATAAAAGAGAACGTGGGAAGTACATTTGAATACACTGGCACTGGAGACCACATCCTAAATATAACCCCAGCAGCACAGACACTGAAAGAAACAATTAATAAATGGGACCTCCTGAAACTGGAAAGCTTCTGTAAAGCAAAGGACATGGTCAATAAGACAAAACGACAGCCTACAGAATGGGAAAAGATCTTCACTACCCCCACATCAGACAGAGAGTTCTGATCTCCCAAAGACACAAAGAACTTAAGAAACTGGACACCAAAAGATCACATAATCCAATAAAAAAATGGAGTACAGACCTAAACAGAGCTCTCAACAGAGGAATCTAAAATGGCTGAAAGACACTTAAGGAAATGTTCAACATCCTTAGTCATCAGAGAAATGCAAATCAAAACAACTCAGATTCCATCTTACACCTGTAAGAATGGCCAAGATCAAAAACACTGATGACAACTTATGCTGGAGAGGTTGTAGGGAAAAGGGAATGCTTCTGCATTGCTGGTGGGAATGCAAACTGGTACAATCCCTTTGGATGTCAGTGTGGCGATTTCTCAGAAAGTTAGGAAACAACCTTCCTCAAGACCCAGTAATACCACTTTTGAGTACGTATCCAAAGGATGCTCAATCGTGCCACAAGGACATGTGCTCAACTATGTTCACAGCAGCTTTGTTTGTCATAGCCAGAACCTGGAAACAACCTAAATGCCCCTCGATCGAAGAATGGATAAGGAAAATGTGATACATTTACACAATGGAGTACTACACAGCAGAAAAAAATAAGGACAGCTTGAATTTTGTAGGAAAATGGATGGAGCTAGAAAACATTATTTGGAGTGAGGTAACCTAGACACAGAAAGACAATTATCACATGTACTCATTCATAGATGGTTTTTAAACATAAAGCAAAGAAAGCCAGTCTACAAACCACAATTCCAGAGAACCTAGACAACAATGCAGATACTAAGACTTACATAGATCTAATCTACATGGGAAGTAGAAAGTAGAAAAAGACAAGATCTCCTTGTCATGGGGACCTTGGGAAGGATTGAACGGGGGAGGGGAGCAGAGAAAATTGTAGAGCCCAATAAATATCAATTAAAAAAAAAAAGACCTCCTTGAAATGTGTAGGTGAGTACTTCTAGAGACAATGTTGAATACATCTTGAGTGTTCTGATCCAATGGACTGATGCATAAGAACATGACAACATTACTGGAAGGTGGTAAAAGTTAGAGGGGGTGGGGCCTAGTTGGAGGAAGTAGGTCATAAGGATGTGTCCTTTTAGTTGTATCTCTTTGGCCTCTTCTCTATTTCTTTCTTTGCTTGGATTCCAATATTAAAGTCTTAAAATTGTGACTACTTAGGTTGAGACTTTTTCTGTTTCTGGAGGCAAGATCTCACAAACAGCCTGAACTGGTTTTGAACTCTTGATATTCTTCCTTGGGTCTCCTGAGTGCTGGGAGTAGAGGTGTGCATCACCCGGCCAAGCTCAGCTTCTGGTGATTTTAAAAAGGAATTATAATTAGATGGAAACAACATAAAAAAAAAAGCCCAAATGCCATTTCTAAGGGAGCAGGATAGGAGAAAGAATGTGAAAAAGTTAATTTACTAAAGAACAAAAATCAATGAGAACAAAATAAATGGGAAACTATGATTATCATTAAACCAAATCCAAGCTAATCGGTGATAACAACAAATATAAATGAAAGCGTTTCTAAGTAAAAATAAACCTGAAGCCAAATACAGAAATAAGGAAACAGATTAAAGCTCATAAAGTCTTTAATGTGAAGATTTTAAAATTATAGTCTCATATCTCACTCAGAAAACAGAATCCTAAACTTGATTTCAAATTTAGTTCTTTATTAGTTACCTGCCTTGTTGCTTCTACAACATACCAGAAAAGGACCAACCTAAGGATGGAAGGAAGGCCTTGTTTTGGCTCATACCTTGAGAACACAGTCCATAATAGCAAGGAAATGAGGAGGGCAGGAGAGTGAGGGCTGCTACATTGTATCCAAGCCATAAAAGGGTGATGGATGCTGCTTTTCAACCCCTTTTCTCTTAGTCGGTCCTGGACCCAAGGACTTGGGTTGGTGCTGTCCATATTTAAGGTTTGCCTTCCAATCTCAATTAACTTAATCTAGAAAGTTCCTCACAGAAATGACCAAAAGTTTCCTTCTTTGAAATTTTTATTAATCGTGCTTCATTTGGAGCCCAACTTGTTGGGGTACGAATTCACAAAAATGCCATTTGCCTGAGGCTTTTTAGCCAAGGTCAGAGCTCTAGGAGCTGAACCCAAACCTAGCCACCTGGGTTTGGGAGAAAAACTAGTGCTCCTAGATCCCATATGCCCTGGCTTAGCTTCCATGTAAAGATGAAAAATAAACAGAGAATCTGGATACTGTATGTTGTGTTGTCTTTGAATTGTTTGACTGCTGATGAAGAAGCAACAGCTGCTAAAAGACATTTGATTATTAAAGCTGCTGGATTAATCCAACCTATATATTTTGAAAATGCCTTGACTTCAAGATTTAAGTCAAAAGATAATGTTACTTTGAAGAAGAGATCTTGTTTTTGTTTCCAAAGGAAGTGAGAAGCTGTAGATTCATTCTGGGTTAAGAAAAATAAGGTTTAGTATGTATCCTGAGCGAGGTAACCCAGACCCAAAAAGATGAACATGGGATGTACTCACTCATAATTGGTTTCTAGCCATAAATAAAGGTCATGGAGTGTATACCTGGTGAACCTAAAGAAGCTAAATAAGAAGGTGAACCCAAGAAAAAACATATAGTTATCCTCTTGGCTAAGGGAAGTAGATAAAATTGCCGGGGAGAAAATTGGGATCTTGGGGGTGGGGTG
>NW_026067978.1:3071484-3196941 GCF_014885135.2 Alexandromys fortis | reverse complement strand
GAAGGGGAGGGAAATGGGAGGCTGGGAGGAGGCGGAAACTTTTTTCTTATTCTCAATAAAAAAAAAGACAAAAAAATAAGGTTTGATGAAAATGCCTTGACTTCAAAATTTAAGTAAGAAGATATGTTACTTTGGAGAAGAGGTTTTGCTTTTATTTTCCACAGGAAGTGAGAGGCTATGGATTCATCGGGTTAAGAAAAATAAGGCTTGATCAAGGAAGAAAGACCCCCTAAAAAAATCTCCAATGGGAACAGATGACTCAGATGATCAGTGTTTCAGAGTACATTTGTTGCAGTTTCCTCTGAATTCTACATCTAGAACAGCTTCAAGACTGCTGGCTGAAATGATCCAGCCTCATAGAATACGCCAGTAAGCACTTGGCTATAATCCAAAATTTTCTTTGGGTCCCCATTATTAAGATTATCAGCACCCCCAATCAGCAAGGAAGTAGCCTAGAAAACGACACCCACATTTAAAAAAACCTAAACAAAGAAAATTAGATTCAAGGTTCTTGTTTTGGGGAGGAAAAAAAGGCCAGGCAGATAAATGTTTATTTAGATGCCACACTTGTGTCTTTTAGAATGGTTCCATGAGTGTTCTATTTTATCTCCTGCCATTGAGATATTTAAAGAGTACAGTCTCGTCAATTTGTAGAATGCCCTCTAATTTATTTGTTTAGTAATGTGTGAGAGTTTGGTTTAAATATGAATGCTGAGCAATAATACATCCCAGAAAAGCCTTTGTCCTTTTCAATGTTGTCACAGCAGGACTAATGCACTGTTAGCACACATATGATGGCAGTAGCAATAACTACTACTTTGGTAAAAATCCATCGTATTTTAGCATCAGAAGTTTAATAATGTTCCCTTCATAAATAATTTCGAGGGACATACTCTGACATGACCTAAGGATTCTGGTTCCCTAATTAAGCATTAGCCTCCCTAGTTTTTCCAATGTTAAACCAAGTGCTAACTATTTGCTAGTTGGCATTCTACAAACAAGGAGAGCTACCTCACCTTTCTTCTTCATTTATTCATTATTGTCAAGGTTTTAACTTCTTGTATAACACATGAAGGTAACATTATTATTATAAAATTTTACTTGGATTCCCAAATATCCTAGGTTTGGCCAAAGGGGGTGCTTTTGATCTGGCTCAAATATTTAAATTCTCTTAAATATTTCCTTTACCTTGTTGTCAGGTAATGAAAACTATCTTATTTGTTAAAAGGAAGATGGATAAAGGCATATGGAAGGGAAATCCACTGATATATATTTTTAAAATGTACATTTAATACATATATACATCAAAATTCCAGCCAATAATTTTCCTCATTAAATATGTACATATATTTGTACCAGGCATTGGTGGTGCACGCCTTTAATCCCAGCACTCAGGAGGCAGAGGCAGGCGGATCTATGAGTTCGAGACCAGCGAACAGAGCGGTTCCAGGACACCAGGTCTATTACACAGAGAAACCCTGTTTTGAAAAAACCCAAAAACTACACAACAACAAACAAAACAAAGCAAAAAACCCAAAGCAAACAAACTCATACATATACACACAAATATCTGTATGTTAGTATTCTCACTAGTAATACTTCTTTCCTCATGCTAGTTTTTCTCCTTTCCTTTTTTTTTTTTTTTTAATCTTTTGAGACAAGCTCTTAGGTAACTCATGCTACTTCCAATTCATTATATGGTTTTGAACTCATGATCATCATGCCATCATCTTGTCAAGTGTTGGAATTATAAGAATTCTAAGTATGAATTATCATGCCTGGCTTCTAATTAGTTGTGTTTTCTATGTTATGGGTAAACAATTCTTAAGACAATTTTTATTAACATTTTCTTACATTATTTAGCACACACTCACACATGCACACCAGCCACACCAAGTGTGGGAGATCAGGGAACTCTTTCTGTAATGCAGGTTGTCAGACTGGTGGCAAGCACCTTTACATACTGAACATCCCACCAGCCCAATGCTTAAACAATTACGAATAAATTAATAGATACATGATAATGTAAGCGAACAAATTCTAACTCTTAGTAAAAGGATATTGTTAAACACCAGAATAATCTATGAGTTTAAACAGAAATCTATATGGAGAAATTAACACAGATATGTGCACATGTGTTAGACAGGGCTGACATGTATTTCACTGAGGGAGAGAAACTAGGCATAACCAGCAGCCAGAGCATGGTTGGTTCCTAAACATTTTCTGGAAAAAAAAAAAAAATTAACCAAACTCCCTTTACAGAAAAGGCTAATAATTCCAGGTTTAAAGCAGCACTATAATGTAAGATGAGATTGTAGCTTAAAAATTTTCCGACTTTTTCTTACAGAGACATGCAGCTATATACAGTGTCTATGTGCACTAAGAATTACCGCACACTGACTGTAAGACGACTGCCGTTCCAGCACCACTACTTCCCACATGTATAAAAAATGGTAAATGTGCCAAATTAAGAATGGTATTCTTGTCATACCCTTTAATATATATACACTTAAAGAAGGAATTTTCATGACTGACTGAGTATTTCAGATATCCAGTGCTTAAAGAAAAGTAAAAGTCCGTGTCTCAAACATAACTGACTGAACATGTACTAACTACATAGACAGCCCTTTGCAAATATACTAAACGTCCCTTCATCTGTCATTTTTTTTCTTTCCTTAGAGTTCTAATTAACTACAGTCACCAAAAAAGTGAGTAAGGGTAAGAGTTAGAAAGTGACCATGCTCAGTTTTACAACAGGCAATTGTTATGGTTACCTATTTTATTATTAACTATCTTTAATACCCTCTTGCTTTATCTACTTTATATGTATACATAGAAAAAGAAAAAAGACAGTACATAGAAGGTTTGGTGCTATGTGCTATTTTAAGCATCTACTCAGGAACTTAGAATTTACTTTCCTGAAGCTAAGGGTGGGAGACACAAACGAAGACATCATTTTTTTTTTCTTCTAGGAGCTTAAATTACAGGAGGTTTAATGCAATCTGATGATGTGTGATTCACTTTGAGGAAGAGTGAACTTAAAGACATCAATCTGACTACACCGCCATGAAATGGCAAACAGGTTTAGTTTCAAGCATTTACAAAAATGCTTAAGAGTCAACCTTAGCCGGGTATGGTGTATACCTTTAATCCCAGCACTGTGAAAGCAGAAACAGGAGGGTCTCTCTTGGCCTAGTCTACATAACAAGCCTGAAGCAAGCCAGAGCTACATAGTGAGACCTTGTCACAAAACAACCATCAGAAATAAAATAAACAAGAAGTCAACCCCACTTCACAACATTTCCCATCAATCACAAGACATAGCATCTACAGAGATGCTGGTAGGACAAGAAGTTCATTTTCTAGACAGTTCTCAGAATAAGGTAAAAACAACTGTTGGAGTTGTTTTCCTTTAAAGACATTTTGGAGGTGAAAAGATGGCTTAATGGTTAAGCACTTCTGAGTTTTGTTCCCAGAACCTTATGTCATCTCCCAGGCACCTGTATCTACAATTCTAGGGCATTCAATACTTTTCTGACTTCTGTGGACACTTGCACATGTGGTCTACTTATACACATGCAAGAGAAACAATCATACACATAAATATGAAAATATTTAAAAAGCTAGATTTTATAAAGTTATAGCTAGCTACTTTTATGGCCTCTTATGGAAAAATAAAAAGAATTTTTCATTAAACACAAGCCCAAATACCTTAAATTGTTAAAGGGCATAGAATTAGATCTAATCTATTTCTTACTTAGGCCTATTTTGCATGTGCCATTATTTTTCTCCAAAGTCTTTCTTTCAAACCATTCCAAATGTATGGACTACATCAATGGCAAAGGAGAAAACACCAGAAATAAACATGGCCCTTTAATGATACATGAACACATGCATACACACACACACACACACACACACACACACACACACACACACACCTCAAAAGCCTGTATTTTAATTTTTAGGTACAACAGTTAAGAAAGTTGCCAATTTTGGGATATGTTATCTCTATTATCATGTTGTACATTATTTCAAAGATCAAGGAATTTTAGAGAAAAGAATACATAAAGCAGCACGGCTTTGATGCTACTTAAACAATGTCTTAGATCATCAACAGGTAACTGCCTTGGATATTTATAGTCTACCGTAGTTAGAATTGAAACTGAAGCATATCAAAAAACAATTCAGCGTCTTACCACAATCATTTCTGAAGGTTCTAATACAAGACAATCACATCCTCTTTTTCCTCCAAACTGCTTACCAAAACTACAAAAACAGAAAAACAATTTCTTTAGCAGAAGTTACAATGAAATTTTAAAATGGGGAAAAAATAAACAAAAACTCTGAGACATTAACCAAGAAATTCTAATCTTCTTGGAATTTTCTAACAAAAACAAAACACACACACAAGAGTTCCTCTTAATTGCTCAAATATAACAATTCAACTTAATTCTGAATAAAATTTTTCTAAAATTTCTTTCTTTACTTTGTTCCCATAATTGTTTATAAAAAATATTAGTCTAACCTCAAACTCTAAACACTTAACCAAGACTAAGCTAAAATAAAACCATTTAAGATGTGATACTATAATTGTTTTATAATTTTTATAACTGTTACATTAGACAGCAGACATAGAAACAAAACTTTTAGTAAATAAAAAAATACGGATAGACAAAATGATGTACGTTTTAAAAGTGTTGCCAGCCATCAGCCACTTCTGAAATGAACCCTAAGCAAGACCACACTGAGAGAAGTGCTCCATATGCTTCACCTGAGAAAGATTTCTGAACAAATAAAAACTAGAAAGAAAAAAGAAAAGCTAGGCTTTAAAAAGATAAAGTATATTATTTTTTAAAAAAAAAAACAAAGAAAGCAGAAAATAACTTGTCAAACACATGAGACACAAAGATTAACTGTACAGAGTATACTTAAACTTGAGAACAACCTAGAACAGTAATACTGTGATCAACTATAAAAATATGTAAGTAATGGGGCTGGAGAGACAGTTCATAGGATAAAAGCACTTTTTGCTTTTACAGAGAAGCTGGGTTTGGTTCCCAGCATCCACATGGTGGTTCACAACCTTCTGTTAACTCTGGTACTAGGGGATTTTACACTCTCTTGTGGTTTCCACTGGCACCAAGCACACACATGTAGACCAAATGCTCATACATATGAAACAAAAAAATATAAGTAAAATATTGTTTCTATATTAAGTAACTTAAAGGGAAGGGGAAAGATACTAATAATTAACCTAATACAAAGTAACTCAAATACAAAGACATTTATAAGGAAAATTATACAACTTTACCAACGAACTGCAACCAGGGCTCAAATGTATAGTGTGACAAGTAGCATATACTTTTAAGCGAAGGCTCAAAATTGTAGTTAAACAATTTTTCAACATGTAAGATTTGTTAGAAATAATTTACAACAAAATCCTAATCAAAATTTAATGAAAGTAGCAGGGAATGGTGACACACGCCTTTAATCCCAGCATTCAGAGGGGAGAGGCAGGTGGATATCTGAGTTTAAGGCCAGCCAGTGCTACACAGTAAGACCCTGAACTGTCCCCTGCAAAAAAATTCCAATGAAATTACTTTTGAATGTTAAAAAAAATCACTTATTTTTAAGGAAAAGAATTATATATATTTTCTGAATTCAGTCTTACATTACCTAATACATAATGCTAAATCTAAAGAAATTTCATGCAACACAGAATATTAGGAACTGTATATACTCTCTTAAATGAAAACAAACAAAAAAAAACATTAAAAAATATGTGCACCAAGTTTCCAGATACTAGAAGATAGGCAGAATAGGGGTAGCATCTCTGAGAGAGAAAGTAGAAGCAATGCGGACCCTGTGAAATGCTTAGCTTACTATCCTTCCTACAGGTATTCTCAACACTGCCCAAGAAGCAGCTACTGAATTGAAAGACAGCGGCTGAATTTTTTTGGGGGAAAAATGCTTCAAAGTTTTCAAATTTGCCAAGTTAGAGCATCAGAAAAGAGATGGAGAGACAGAGAAGACATATAAAGAGAGGAAGGGAGTGGACACATACATAGTTTATGCACTTTGGGAATCTCTGGAAAGGTCCTTGAGTCTGAAGTTGAGTATTATACTGTGGTTCAGAACATATACAATGGGTATGTGAGAAAAAAGAGTCCACTGCAAAGCACATAACACACGGATATTTAGTATCATTCTCAGAAATGCATTTTAAATAACGACATTACAGTCCTGAGGAAGTGCTGAATTTGATCTCCCAAGTTTAAAAGGCTCAAAATAAATTACTAACTGAAGCAATATAACCAAAAATGCAATCCAATTACATAAAATGTACGACATCTGACATTAAATTAATAAAATAACTATTCTCTCCAAATTTTACAGACCCAATGTAATTACAATAAAAGAAAATCCCAAAAAGTTAATCTCAAAGACTGACACAACACTCCAACAATCTAAAGATTTATACAGAAATGTCAAGAATCTACTATAATTCAAACAAAGGTGGAAAACAAATCTGGAGTGTCCACATTATCAAATTGCATGGCACAGTGACATTTCAGATGATGAAGCAGTGGGCCAACTCAAGGAAACAGGCCAAGAAGAACAGAGAAGCCCACACATAGATGCTCCAACTGATTTTTTTGTTTGTTTTGTTTTTGGCTTTTTCAAGACAGGGTTTCTCTGTGTAACAGTCCTGGCTGTGCTAGCTTTGTAGAGCAGGCTGGCCTTTAACTAACAGAGATCCACTTGCCCCTGCCTCTTGAGTGCTGGGATTAAAAGCCTGAGCCACTATCACCCTCTCCAATTGTTTTTCTAACAAAAATAAAGTGTATTCATTCAGTGGGTTAGGGAAACAGCCTTTTTTTCTTTTTAAGTAAATACTGCTAAATAAGTAGCTAAGTAATTCTAACAGCTAGCAACATGGCTCAGCAAGTAAAGAAGCTTGTTGCCATGTATTAACAACCTAAGTTTTATTGAGTTCCAGGACCCACACAGAGGAAGGAGAGAAACAAGTCCTCCAAGCTGTCAACAAACAAATAAAAAGTATGAAACCAAAAAAAGGGGAGATTCAGTAAAATACTATGATGCTTATCTTCCAACTCCACATCAAAGTTTCCTTTCAATGGCACACTGGGTCCTTGGGGATCGGAAAGTTACAATTCAGCCTCTATCTTTCCCCCTAAAGACATTAGTAACTCATCTCATTGTCAAACCCAAACACGAATTAGAAGCATTTCAGAAAGGGTTTTGTTCTGGTTGCTCCTTCCCCATAAACTTAACACAAACTAAAGTTATGTGGGAAGCCGAACCTCAATTCAAAAACTACCCCTATCAAATTGGTTTAGGCCAAGTCGGGGGGGGGGGGGTGTTTTCTTGATTAATAATCAATATGAGTGTCCAGCCAGCCTTCTGTGTGCAGTGCCACCCCTCAGCAGCATTCCTCCATGGCTTCTGCTTCATGACTCCCTTCCATGATGGACTATGATGCGGAATGTAAGTTTAAAAGAACCTTTTCCTCCCCAGATTGCAAGAGAAACACAAGATAGGTTTATTCTGGTATACAGTTCAGGGGCTATATTCCATCCTTTCTGGAAAGGCATAGCAGCAGGAAGATGAAGCACCTGGTTACACTGGGTTCAGAGTCAAGAAGCAGAGCAATGAACAGTTATGTTCATCTGGTTTTCTCTTTTTTATTCACTATGATTACCCTGCCCATAGAATAGCATCACTCATAGAGGGGAAGGGGATTCTTTTCATGTAGATTAACCTAATATGATAACATATCAATACATGCCTAGAAGTTTGTTTCTGTGACAATTCTAAATACCACACCAAGATGACAATAAAGTTTAACCTTCATATCTGATGTCTTACATAACAGGATATTTATTTGTTGAATCAAATAAAGGGAAATTTGATTCAAATTCATGTGTTAAATTTTATTTTAAAAGCAAATCCAATGAAGACTTGCTTTCTTGATCCAGTGTTAGATTTTACTATGAAAAGTAAAGGTAAACTCAACTTTATTTAGAAATGATTTCCAGACATGAGGCTAGGGAGAGAGGGCTGGAGTAATGTGTGTACTACACAAGTTTAAGACCTCATTCTGGATTCCCAATAACTACAAAAGCCAGGTGAGCAGTGGTACACATCTGCAAACACAATGCTGCAGGAGGTAACACTCGGCTCTGGAGTTTACTGGCTAGACAGCTCAGTCTGTTGGTGAACAACAGGTTTTGAGAAACCCTGTGTCAAAATATAAGGGGGAGAGCAAATGACAAAAACATCTGACATTAATCCTCTGGCTGTTAGGACACACCTATGTAAATGTATACATACACCACACACAAAAACAAAATGAACAGAATAAATACATTTCAACAACTAAAGGGGTCAACTTAAATATTAAAACATCCTTACCAGGATAGTATGATTTCTCAAAAAAAAAAAAAAATTCCTACATGTTTAAAGTTGTTAGTATCTAGGCACACCTTGGTCCGGCCCCTTGGGAACCTTGCACTTCACCCTTCTGTGCATGGAAAGCAGTTCCCTGACTGTATGCAGGAGTTCAGTCTCTTGACCTTATCTCTACCTCACTCGTGGGAACTGCCCCCTTCACCTAAACTAAAACACATAGCCACTTATGGACACCCTACATTCTGCCAGTGATACAGTAGTTGGAAGTGTGACCTTTTTTTTTGTGGAGGAATGTTCATAATTCTCCCTTGTTCTTTCCTGTCCAGCTGCAAGCTGGCAGCATATGCTGGGGGAGATTTCCTGTCTACGTCATGTATTAAAGAATGTGTAAATCATGTGACCACACAATGTAATTCTGTTTTAAATGTATGTTTTACATGTTCTGTATGTTTGTCTTGTCAATTGGGTCTGTTTAAAATTTGTGTGACTGCTCTAAACATGTGGTTTCTCAGTGCCTTGCAACACACGAGCAGGTGCCATCTTGGCTAAGGGCAGGTCATATGACCTTATGGCCATCTTTGCTATGGGCAGCCACATGACTGCTGCCTACTAGCTCTCCCGAGCTTGTAAGGAACCCACCCACCTGGCCACTCTACCTGCAGTGGATCTTTTCTCTTCCACTTGCTAGGAATCTGTGACTTTGATTCTCCATATTTTTCTTTGATCCAAAGACCTGTAAATGTTTGTCTACTTTCTTTAAATGCTCTGCCTTCTTGTTACAAAGTTGAGTCAGAGATGAAAAAGACAGCTTCCTCTCACTCACTTTCATTTACATTTAGTGTGAATGTAAGCTAACTTTAATTCTGTATGTCTACCTGTGATGCAATTAAAATTTAACTGTGCATATATGAAACTGTTCATTGTATCTCCTAGACTAAAGAAGCAATAAGTCTCAAATATTTTAAATTGGTATATACTTTTAAATAATGATAAATACATGGTTAGGTCTATTATAACATACTGTGTATATGATTCAATTCTGCTTTAAAATATATTCTGCATAGTAATAAAAATTTAAGGTTATATGAATCTATTTCAGATTATCAAAAGCTAACCTAGAGATTTCCTGTTCTTCACAATTGTCACTTATTACTGTTAAGCTTCTAGTGCAAAAAATTTTCCTTAATATCTTTGTCCTTTGCAAGTATAAATCTGACCTGCTAAGTTAAAATCAGTTACGGTCAAGCTGGAGGATTCTGGGTATAACATTCCTACACAACCTCTCAGCTCCAACTCTTGAGGCAGATCCTGTACTCATGTCATTATAGTTATAACTCATATATACCCAATAGACAGCCCTTAAATGCTCAGAGATCTGAGTATTTCCTCTAAAGAAATCAGATGGGCACAGAACTTCTACCCATCCATAACTCACTTCATCAAGTTACCAGGCTCAGATAACAAACTCACAAAACCAGATTTCTCCTGAATGATAAGGTGATGTCATAATAATGGGAAAGGAACAGGTGCTTTCAGAATCACTTATGTAAAAATGCAAAGCTTAAGCTGTGAGGATCTAAGGATTTTTAGGGTCTCAGAAGATGTTTTAAGGTGTGCAAATGAAAGTTATTAAAGTGTATACATGCAAGTTATAAAGGTCTGAGGATAAAAAGCTTAAGTAATGGGGCTGGAGAGATGTCTCAGCGGTTAAGAGCATTGCCTGCTCTTCCAAAGGTCCTGAGTTCAATTCCCAGCAACCACATGGTGGCTCACAACCATCTGTAATGAGGTCTGGTGCCCTCTCCTGGCCTGCAGGAACACACACAGACAGAACATTGTATACATAATAAATAAATAAATATTTAAAAACCGCTTAAGTAATAACAAAGGCAAGTGATTTGAGACATTTGAAAGAATAAAACACGTTCCATATTTCTTTTTCATTACACTACTGCTATATTACGACTCTAAGAGTCCATAGTCAATAAATTCTGATAAGCTATTAATCTAGCTGTCATAACTGCAAGGTCAAGATTTTAAATTCCCTTTGATGGTTTCCTAACTACAGACCTCAAAGATACTTTTCATTGTGCAAAAACATCTGTCACAGTTATTTCTGGCATAAATATACTTGCACTTAAATTTTAGTACAGATTATAAACAGTGGAAATGCTAATGTGTCTAAAACTTATGTTTTCACAAACTCAAGGAATTCTTGAAAGTTCCAGGGAGCGGAAATTGGAGGATTCATCTCAAACAGGTCAGACGCAACTCTCCCTCAATTACCAGGACCTAAGAGCCCAAGCTTCCCCACCTTCCCTTGGTCCTGACACCCTCCCCCTCAATCACCAGGACCCAAAGAAAATCTTTTTTTTTCGTAAAATTAATCTTGTCCTTTGCTCTGCCAACACCTCGACAGGTCCAAAAGACACTGGACAAGTTCCACAGAGCCTGGACAGTAGTGAAACAGCCAGCTACCCCAAGACGTGGCAGCATCCCAGCTTTCTCAAGTTCCCCAAAATTTCAACTCCTACAAATTGGCAAGAAGCATCTTGAAAACTTGACACACTCATTCCCTTAACCTGCCATGCCTAACCACCCACCTTTTTAATGAAAAAAGAAGGGGAAAATGTTAGTATCCAGGCACATCTTGGACCTGCCCCTGGGGAACCTGGCACCTCACCCCTGACTGTACATCGGGTGCAAAAGTCCCTTCAAGAGGGGACCAAGCTCGGTTCACTCCCTTTCTTCCTTTCTGCATTTCTCCCCAAGGAGGCAGTTTTTTGTCTGTCTGTCTGTCTGTCTGTCTGTCTGTCTGTCTGTCTGTCTGTCTCTGCCTCTTTCCCTTCCCTCCCTTCACTCTACCCTCCTCTCCTCTCAATAAACTCCACACTCAAGCTCTGTCTGCATGGCATATTCTGTTACCTTCTGTGGTTTGGACCCCAACTGCCAAGGGACCCACTGCTAAGGGTCTCTTTTGCATCATATAACAACAGTGACTGATGGATTTTTCTCCTTTGATATTTGTGGTGGTATGAAAGAAAGTGATCCCCAAAGGAAGCGGCACTAATGAGAGATATGGCCTTGCTGGAGTTATGTGTGGTTTTGTTGGAGGAAGAGTGTGACTGGAGACGGGCTGTTAGGTCTCATATATGCTCAAGTCACACCCAGGGAGACAAAGATATAAAAATCCCAGTTCCTTCTCCAACACCATGTCTGCCTGTACACTGCCATGTCACACCATGATGATAATGGACCGAATCTCTGAATTGTAAGCCATCCAATTAAATGTTTTCCTTTAAAAGAGTTTCCATGGTCATAGTGTCTCTTCACAGCAACAGAAATCCTAACTATACCAATGTCTTAATCATTTAAATCAATTGATTTTTCTATATCAAACTACCCATACATTCTAAAAGAAATTCACCTTAAATTTGTTTTCTACATTCTAGACAGACTTTAATACTCAGGTTTGGGAATTCTGTTTTCTTAGTGAGATATTAACCTGTTATTTAAATTCCTTCAATTTTTAAAATCAAGAACACTTGAAATCTGTTTCCTGTTTTTCTGCATGTGATATAATTTCTTTTACTTGAAAAACACTCCCATAACCTTAAATGCTATTAAGCTGAAGCTTGTCTAACATCATGCTTTTGTATTTACTGTTTTCACTCTTTGGTTTTGTTCTTTTATGTTATATTTTCTTACCTCTTCTACCATCCTATTCCCTTGAAATGGTATACAGGCTTTTCTTTAGTGCTACTTCCCGTTATTTTAAAAAGTCTATTTACAAAACATGAGGCTGGAGCTCAGTCTGTAAAGTATGAGGACATGAGCTCAAGCAGCAGACTCAGTGTGGGGTTCACACTGATAGTCCCAGTGCCAGGAAGACACAGACAACAGTGGATTCCTGCTGACTGCTATCAGCCAGCCATCCTAACTTACTGGAAAAGCCCTAGATCCCAGTAAGAGACCCTATCTCAGAGTCTGTTCCTAAGGAATGGCACTAAGAGCAGTGCTCTGACTGCCACGTGCACCACCCTCCCCAACATACACCTGCTGTAGTGCTATCTACCTGTAATCCCAGTACTTGGGAAATTTAAGACGGAGATTAAGACTTCAAAGCCAGTCTGGACTTTATATATTAAGAAGTGAACCTACCAACCAATAGAACAAAATAAAAACCCCAAAAACACTCGGGGAGGGGAGAGGGATTTGAAGCTAAAAGGTAGCCATGCTTCTAAGACTTTAATGATATTTGAAATTTCTACTGTGTCTAGCTGTTAATATTTCTGTAAGCTTTCAGACATTCAAAAGATTCCAACTCTGATGTAATGTCAGTCACATCTTTGCAAAAAGTAGATTTTAAAATCCCATACTGCTTTTCATGCAAGTTGACAACATTTCAGAAATGTTCAGAAGGTAAGATGGAACTTTCTTAATAACATTAAATGTTTTCTTTAGTATTTTAACTTATAAAGTCCTTTCCTAAACTTACATTACTTTTGTTTCTACTTTGAAGAACATCATTTAATTATTTATTTTTGGTTTTTCAAGACAGTGTTTTCTCTGTAGTTTTTGGAGCCTGTCCTGAAACTGTCTTGTAGACCAGGCTGGCCTCAAACTCACAGAAATTGCTTGCCTCTGACTCCCAAGTGCTGGGATTAAAGGCGTGCACCACCACCGCCTGGTTACATCATTTATTCTTTAAGTCTGTGCTTTTACTCAAAATTCCACCAGGAGAGAAGAAAGGAAAACCTAGTATGCAGGGCAGTGACTTCCGCTGCATGTAGCTCTGCCCTTTGCCAGTGGCTGCAAAGCCTCAGGCAAACGGCTTTTTTTTTTTCTGAATTTATACGCCCAAAATTTGGGCGCCAGATGTAGCATGAATTCTAATTGGTTTTAATAATAAAAACCCAGAGTCACATATCAGAGGCAAAAACTGAAAGACCAGAGAAGCAGAGCAGTCAATCACTAGACTGTTCTTACCTCTTCCTCTACCAAGGCTCAGACCAAAAGGGCGATCCTATTTTTACAAATCCTCAGATTCCATCTACCTCTATAACTTCTCAGACTGCATCTCCTCCCAGTTTATATTTCTCTATCCCTGGTGCTGAGATCACTTTTGTGTGAGCTCTGTTTCTCTTTTAGACAGATTCAATCCTGTATGGCTCAGGGTAGCCTTGAACTCACAGAGATTCATCTGTCTCTGCCTCTTTAGTGCTGGGATTAAAGGTGTGTGCCCATTGCCTGGCCTCTATGGCTAACTAGTAGCTTAGCTCTGCACTCTGATCTTCAGGCAAACTTTGTTAGATCACAAACAAAATATCACTACAGAGCTCCTGTTGCATTCCTCAGGGGACAAGACAACTACTGGAGCCAGGTTATTTATCCTCACTGAACAGACACATTCCAATTCTACTAGTGTTACCATTCATTAGCTTGCAAAGTTCATTTCCCATTTGGTACTGCAGATTGCATTATCTCCAATCAAGAAACCAACTTTTTGGCAACAGAAGTATAACAATGCTTTCTATTTTCCCCAGTATTCTCAGTGCTTTATCTAATAACTTACTCATAGTATTTTTGCTTGCTTCATACCAACTGAACTCTGTTGGCTTGGTTTTGATGCTTTTATCAGGAGAACACAGTCATTCTTCTATTGAATTGGAAACTTCTCCTGGCCACTGAACCAACAGGTGGCAAAGATAGTCATAAGTGATTAATCCTAATGACCAAGGAAAAATTGAGTTGAAGCACACAACAGGGGATAAAGGAACTCTCTTTGTGTGCTTTATAGTATGATCATGTCAAAATACAACTAAAAACAAAACAAAACCAAAAAAAAAAAAAAAAAGGCAAGACAATCAAGAACACTTCGCAACACAGTTCTTCTCTCACTATGGTAAAGAACCCAGAACAGTCAAGTTTCAGCTGAAGGCAGGAATTCTGAATGACTAGTAAAAGGATGAGAACTACACCTATGACCAGTTATAGAAACAAAGGCTCCAGTAATGTTTTATAGGGTATTATGCTTATACTTGTACAAGTTATTTTCTCCCCCGTTCCCTTTCTTATATTTATTTTATATACAAAATATTAGGAGTGAACCTTATAAAGTAAGCTTTAATCAATAAAATATTCAGATGAAATATATAATTGGTATAGTTAGAAATGATGAGTAGAACTATGCACCTCTTTATTTGGGTCAGAATTTAGAATGGTACATTAGTGAAGGATTGTTGTATTTTATTAGGCAAAAAGTTGTTTTGTTGTTGAATAGAAACCTTTTAGGTTTGTTTTTAACTTGGGATCTCGGGGTTGGATGAATTATTTTTTTTTTATCCTTAACATTACAGAGGGTTCATATTCTTTTAGTATCAATTTTTAGAGCCAACTGCAACTACAGCAAAACAAGTCAAAATTTATGTGCTGCTTATTTTATGCCAATTGTCACTTTACATACTTTTATTTCCAATCATTCTTTATTTATTTATTTATTTATTTATTTATTTATTTATTTATTTATTTATTTATTTATTTATTTAGAGGCAGAGTTTCTCTGTAGCTTTAGCCTTGGAGTCTGTCCTGGAACAAGCTCTTGGAGACCAGGCTGGCTTTGAACTCAGAGATCTGCCTGCCTCCACCTCTTGAGTGCTGGGATTAAAGGCATATGCCACCACCACCAAACATAATTCATTAATCTTAACAAGCATCCAATAACCTTTAACAATTTCTTCATGCAAAAATTAAATATCTACTACCAATATTCTTTAATATAAAGATTAAATAAACTACTATAACTAATCATGCTTACTGTGTTTTTGGTAGCTATATCCAACATAACTTTATTTTGTAAAAGCTTACATACTCCTATGAGTTATTTTTAAAACTCAAACTTCATTGCCTAGATTATAAACTAATAGCCAGTTATTGGCTACAGTTTTTACAACAAATTTTTGACTATTTACAAACCACAGGAAGACTGAAGAACTATTCAAAAGAAAATACTAATACTAAAAACAACCACAAGCAGTGGTTTCAGAACTAACTCAATGCAAATTAAATATTTTGAGTTTCACAAACAAAAGGAAGGGAATAGAAGAAAGGTTTAAATAACCAAGAATCAACAAATTTTCCTTGTAGAAAAGTTTTTGTTTTGTTTTGGTTTTTTGAGACAGGGATTCTCTGTGTAACAACTCTAGTAGACCAGGCTGGCCTTGAACTCAGAGATCTGTATGCCTCTGCCTCCCAAGCGCTGGGACTAAAGGCATCACCACCACCACCAGGCTTCTTTGTAAAAAGTTAAGATATTTTATTCTACTCATGAAAAAGCACAGATTTCACATAATTGATGGTCAACAATGTAAATTCAAGCAAGATATGACTTTCAACATGGCATATAAACTGAGACATCCCGTGCCGATAGTTAAGTTTAATACATTTTACAATACTGAACTAATTTAGCTGCAATCTCATGTCCCATTTTAAAAGTTTTTGGGGGCAATGAAATGGTTCAGTAGGTAAAGGTGCTTATTGCATCCCTGGAAACCATGTGATAGAAGAAGAGAACTAACTCTTTCAAGTTGTCCTCCAATTTTCCCACACATGCAAAATGGTATAGCTTGAGTATAACACATAGACCACACAGAGTGTAGCACACATACACTGAAAAGACTTGTTGAAAGGAAGGGGTTTAATAAGAAGGGAACAGAATCAAAATACAAGTAAATTGTGAAACAACACATTTTAGAAGAATATATAAAAAACAAAAAGTAAACCAGTGGTGGTGGGCACATCTTAAATTCTAGCTCAGGAGGCAGAGGCAGGCAGACTTCTTTGAGTTTGAGGACTGCTAGGGCTACACAGTGAAACCTTGCCTCGAAAAACAAAACAAAACAAAAATGTAATTGTGAAAATTGTTAAAAACTACTTTAGTTAGCCATTTAGACTTAACTAGTCTATTTCACACACCCAGTCTATCAAACTGCTTCTACTATTATACCCATTTAAAGGTAAACTTAGAGGTTTAGAATCTGCTAAAGAATCACTAGGCAGAAATAAGAACTTCAGCAATCTGATTCTTAGAGTATGAGCTCTTACAGACTTCTGAGAGCTCTGAGCAGAAGAACTTGCTAAAGACTCATGACAATACTTACCAAGGATTATTATTATCTTTGTTTTACAGAAAACTACAATTTGTTCTAAGTCATAGAAACTGTTTAAGGTTCAAATAGAAAGAAGGGAAAATTACATCGTCAGAATTTTAAGTGTTAAACGCCTGCCAATAATGTCCAATTAGGTAACAACAGGAAAATATACTTTTAAATGAAACAAAAGAGTTGTACCATTAACTTTGCCTACCTAGATGAAGCAGACTGCGCACTGTGGCTGAGGCTAGAGTACAAGTTCAAGGATACATAATTAAGGTCCAATAACAAAACAAAACCACACAGTATCTATGGAAACTTACCTGCAAGGAGGAAGGACCATAGAGTCTTTTACAAGTACAGATCCAGAAAGCAGGATATACCAACATCTGGCAATAGTTTCTGAACTGTTTAAATATATAAGAAAAAGAGTAAAGAAAAATGTGTATTTAAGTGTGGATTCAGTATGAATACAAAGCCTAGAATACTTCTAGTAATGCTGCAAATCATTAAAAATTAAGGAACAATATTGAAGAATCTGTATGCTGCCTAAGATTTTACATTAAAGCATGTTCACATGGGGGAAAAGCAGTTTTCTCAAGAAACACACACACAGAATGGAAACAAAAAACTTCACATCACTAGTAAGCAATACACAATGAGAACACATTAAATACATTTTAAGAAAATTCTCAGAAATTAACCCAACTTAAGAGGTTCATGAAAATATTGCCTAATCATTGTTTAATGATACCAAAAATCAAAACTAGTTCTCTAAAATACAGTACTATACTGCAAAGGGCAAAATAGCATTCTATCCTGCAGTTCCACAATTATATCATTCCTACCTCTACATATCACAATTTGAGGAGTGCATTTTACTTTATCGTTCATCTATTAATTGTCCTCTTATTTGTATATGATGGGCAATCATACAATCATTACAAAGTACAGTCATATAGGACATACATATACATATTGGACAGCAAAGTAGAGCACACACATCATAAAGAAACCACAAATACTTATGAAAGGTAGGACAGAAAACATCCAGCATTAGTAGATGGGGTTAAAGCTGAAGAATGAGATCAACACTGTTAACATTTTTAGGCACAGGTGGAAAGAGTTGATCAAAAGTATGTAGTTAGCAGTAGTTAAGAAATGCGGGAAGGAGCTGGGTGGTGGTGTGCAAGCCTTTAATCTTAGCACTTGGGAGGTGGATCTCTGTGAGTTCCAGTCCAGCCTGGTCAGAGAGAGTTCCAGGATAGGCTCCAAAGCTACAGAGAAAAACCCTGTCTGGAAAAATCAAAAAAGAGGGAAGATAAAAGGAGGAATATTATACCCAGGGAGTATTTATCAATCAATCCAAGTTTTTAGACAACTTATTTTAGAACTATTCCACTGAAAGTTAGACAACATATTCTGTATAAATGTGGCTTCCCAGAAGATTTAGGAAAGACTGAGGGTATCATATGTTTAGAGTCAACTTGTGGGAAGCAAATACTACCACTGCAGACAAAGCCAATCTATTTACAAGTACTTACACCTGCAGACAATTTAAAATTTCATATAATGTCATAGCCTAAACTTCAAGTCAAGTAGAGCTTTATTGAAAAGTAATTCCAGTTTGAAACCACTAAAGGAGTTGGGGATTTAGCTCAGTAATAGAGCAATTGTCTAGAATGTTTGAGACCCAAGGTTGCATTTCCAGCGTAATAGAGAATGTGAGGATGAGATGGGGGGGAGGAGCGGGAGAGAGGAGAAAAGAGGAAGAGAGGGGGAAAGAAAAAGGGAGGGATAGAGAAAATGAAAAAGGGAAAATGAGAATATTCTTTTTCATACAATTCAACAACTTTTACTAAATGTTCTAGTATTTTTAGATTTCTATTTAACACTCATTTCCTGGGAATTGTCAAAATATTATACTTGACATTAAAATTTTAAATACTGCAGATACTCATTAAATCTCCATTGCCTTTAACAACCAAGATCAAGGATAAAAACAACAAGTCTTCTGAACTCGTTAGACATCTGAAAGTTATTTTTCATTCTCAATGTTTTCTCTCAGGATCTCCTAGGTCACTGCCTTCCTCCTCTACAGACATTTACAATGGCAGACAACTTCTCTCACATGTTTCTTTTGCCTGCGGGTTCACATGGCTCAGTTATAGCTATCAATATCAAACCATTCTTTTCCTTTCCTTATTAAAAATCCCCAGTTTTAAATTTTAGATCATCATATCATACCAGTCAGTGTCCTGATGTAATCAGCTAGACACTGAAGGTCAATCCTTCCATTCCTTGTAGGATGCTTAGTTGCTACAAACCCTTTCTAACAATGGTATCATCAGATTTTATACTGACATTGATATTCATTCCTTCTCAATTTCTTGATCTCTTTAAGGGTTTTTATTTAATATCCCCTCGCCTTGTATTTGAGACAGGGTCTTGCTCTGTAAGTCCAACCTGGAACTTTCTATGTAGATCAGGATAGTCTCAAATTCACAGCAATTTTCCACACTCATTCTCCCACTGCTGAGATTCTTCATGTAATACACCATGCATAGACTATTAGTGATGCTATCTTCTACTTTAAATGAGTTTCCACAGTCATTTTCCGGAATTTTGCTTTAGCACAAACTATCATATCTTCATTAATCTAGAGTTCAAGATTCCAATGTCACCATCTCTTTCCTTTGCAGCTGTTTGCTGCCTTACTCATCATCTATTCCACAATGATCTCACCATCATCTTTTCTCCCTATCTTCTGTACCTACAATTCAATGGTACATTGCCATTATCCTTCTTTTCAACAATTCCCTCAACTCTTTACTCATTCATTTGTAGTGATCTGAAGCTTCCCCAAAATTCCTAAAAAATAGAATCAACCAAATTACAACTTCCACTAATTCCCACACAAGCCACTCAACAGTCTTTGCACCAAGGTGTCTACTCTCTGCACACCACAATGCAGAGAACAAACCACACATCTAATTATACCATGGATAGACGGTATAGGCAGGGCTTCCACTTTTCATGGAGCAGCTGGCATTCAGTCAAAAAAACTGATGAAAACAAAACCAAATAATCGAAAAATGATAGGAAAAAAAAAAAACCCAAACCCACTATATTTAGTAAATTCAAGAAAAAAAAAAAAAAGACAAGATAGAATACTTACCTAAGCACTGAAATCTAAACACACACATCCTAAGAATTCAAACACTGGAGTTTTATTTAGGACTAGAAAGAGTAGAAAACAAGAATTTATAAACCAGAAAGTCAGTAGAAAATAACAGAGGAAGATAAGGATGGAAAATGGTATAAAGATGAGACAAAAAAAATGAAAGAAAGTAATAAAGAAAAATCAGAAAAGAAGCCAATCAGGAAAAAATACTGGCTAAGGATTTCTTAAAATTTATAGAAGACAGCAAGTCAAAGAAAAAAGTCCTATAAATCCTTAACAACAACAACAAAAAAAAATTCTTAAAAAAATCACATTTAAGGACACTAGACACAACTGCTGAGGAGAAAATTTTTCAGAAGTATGAGAAAGTAATGTCACTCACAAAACAACAGCAGTAACAACTGACTCTTTAACATAAATGTACGGGACATGCTAAATCAATGTTTAAGAAGTACTAGAGAGGAAAAAAGACTGCATACATTTCAAAACAACAACAAAACCTTCTAGTTTAGAATTATATATGCAGCAAAAAGTCTTTCTTTAAAAACAAGGTGAAACAACACTACAGTAGAGAATTAAAGATCAGCAAATAACTGAAGAATATACATATGTGCAGGCTGAAAGATGGTATTTCTAAAGATGTCAATTCTCTCTGATTTAATGCTATCCTAACACAAAGGTCACAGATGTCCCACAGGTTTTTATGTACGTAAAAGCTGCAGGGTTGATTCCCCAATGTATACAGAAAAGTGAAACCAGTATTAATAGTTGCTAGGTTATCCAGACATCACAAAAACATATTTATAAATTTGTAAATTATAAAACTACATGTCCTCTAAAGTTCAAATTTTTGAAAGCTTTGGTTTTATAATTTACAATCCTGAACCTTTTGGGAGGAAACTAGTAGTAGCATGAGCTAATGACTTTTTTTTAAAGTATAATGTATAAAAATATGCCAAGATGGGAAAATTACTAAATTCATTACCATTAATAGTTTCCAAATGACTGATACAAAATGCCACAAGAATCACATGAAGGGGGAATAACCCGTTAAAAGTACTTTAGTCAGGTAGGGTGGCAAACAACTTTAATCCCAGCACTCTGGAGATAAGGGGCAGGTTGCTAACCAGATACTGTATAGAGAGTTCCAGGACAGCTAGGGTTACACAGAGAGATCCTGTTTCAAAAACCAAACATCATCAACAACAAAAAACATACTTTAACCACAGCATTCAGGCAGAGGTTGACGATTGCTATGAATTTGAGGTCAGCCTGGTCTACAAAGTACATGCCAAGCTAGCCACTGATACACAGTGAAACGTTTTCTCAACACCCCATCCTCTAAAACACCCAAAGTAAAAACAAAACCAAACAATAGTTTTCAATTAAATAAAGTATTTAAAATTCACTGACAAAGTCTCAGATTCTTGTTGTAACTAATGTGGAAGAAACTTAAACAGTTTTGATATTACACTAAAGAAAAATACCCAAATTATTTAAAATGCTACTAAAATACTCATTTCTAACTCTTTCTCAATATCAAGTCAGATTTCCTTCACTAAAATACTCAGACTGAATAAAAAAAAAAACTACCTACTGTCAACCAGATGTAAGTCTAAAATGACACTCTTGTTTTATAACTGTTTGCTATAACAAATATAGTTGTGTTATATAGAATGAGTATTTTAAAAATATGATTAAATCAAGGAAAATAAAAATCGATTACATTTTGCAACAATGACTAAAATCCTTTTCATTATGGGCTTAACAAGCTTATTTTGGGAAACAAAGCTCGGAAGGTTTTAAAGAAAACCAGACAATCTTGAAACAGATATAGATTTTGTAAATTTTTTTAAACGCAGATTTAAAAAAAAAGCATTAATCATGGCTGTTGAGATGGCTCAGGGGTTAAGAGTACATATTGCTCTTGCAGAGGATCTATGTTGGGCAGTTCATAACCACTTATAAATCCAGCTCCAAGAGATTTGACCCCTTTGGCATCCGTACATACTTTTTAAAAGATTTGGAAAAGACAAAAGCCATAGCAGGAAAAGTATTTGCAGTAAGCACATTCATCAAGGAGTTTGATTAAAAATCCACACAAAACTTCCAAGTAAATATAAATTAAGGAACTACAATAGAAAAATGGTCAAGAATGTAAGATTTAATTAGAAACTAGTCAAACAACCTGAAAACATGAGAATTATTCATTATTATCATCAGTAAACAGGACATTGTATAATAAAATCATGGTGAGACAACAAAGTGATGAACACAACATCTAAAACTGAAGCAATCATGCAAAATAGGCTACAAGGGTTGTTAAAGATGGGTACCCAGACTAGGCATGTGATGTGGGATTCCCCTCTGTATGCTGTGAATACCATTGGCTTGGAAACTGGCTTGGCCTGACAGGGTAGAACAGAGCTAGGCAGGAAAAACTAAATTGAATGCTGGGAGAAAAAAAGGGCAAAGTCCAGAGAAACCATGGAGCCGCCAGAGACAGACATGCTGAAACCTTGCTGGTAGGCCACAAACCTCATGGTAAAATATAAAATAATGGAGATGGGCTAATTCTAGATGTAAGAGCCTAGCAATACACTTAAGTAATGGCTAAGCAGTGATTTAATTAATACAGTTTCTGTGTGGTTATTTTAAGGCTGAGCAGCCAGGAACCAACAAGCGGCCTTCCATACAACAATGGTGCACACTTTAGATCTGACAAGTGGGTGGCCGAGGACGACCAAGGTTACAAAGAGAAACCCTGTCTCAAAAAAAACAATAACAACAACAAAAAAAGATGGGTTACTGGGACTTACTACACAGCTCATGGTCACCATCACTGGCACAACTATAGTGGGAAGCTGGGTGACACTCCTAATATTTATATGCAAAATTCTTGGAAGATGTTTAAGTTGAATTAGTAAGTAAGAGTACAATAGGTGTCAGCAAAATCTCCACAGGGAGCTTATTTTTCACTTTCACAACCGTAAAATCTGGTTGCAACCCAGTACAGTAGAACAGATAAAACAACATTCAATCTACCTACAGCAGTAAAAGAGAACAAAGGGGAATATTAAAGAATCCTGGAATGACACCTGCTACATAACAACTTGATTCAAAGATGCTATCAGTAAGAGGTTGAAAAAGGTAAAATTAATTGATGAAATCACAATTATAATTACCATTCCAAAGCAGCACTGACTAGAGCTTTCTAGAAAGTCAGTCTTTTTGGTTGCAGTTATATATATTTCTAACATTGGATGTACTAGACCAGTTCCTGTATTTTGTATGTATTATACTTCAGTTTATGATTACCAAATGAATTTTAATGTGAAAAGTCAAGATTTAAACATGTCATTAATCTAAGGTAAGCATAAAAAAACTTACCAAAAAAGCAATTGATTGCCATTGTATCTCTCATAGCGTGCTCTTGCAGACATTAACCTAATAAAAAGGGTAAAAAGTTTCAAAAATGTCATACATAAATAGAAAATTAGATATATAACCAAATTCTTACTAAACTTGGAAATATATGTAATATGGTAACATTTTTTATAAAAGCAATAAATAATAATATTTTGGTTTATTGTTAAGTATTTTTGCTTTTCTTTTGATTCTTAAAATGTAACATAAGCCAGTCACAGTGGCGTTTGCCTGTAACCTTAACCCTTCAGGCAGAGAAAGACAGATTTAGGCAGAGGTTTATGAAGATAGGCACAAATTTGATGCTCACAAGAGCAATATATTAAGATTTTATACCCACAAATCCAGGAAAGTAAAACAAAACTACAAAACTAATTTTAAAAAAGCAATAGATATTAAGTGACAGAGTTTAATATTCTTAGGTACATGATAGTCTTTCAATCCATACTAAATGATTTTATTATGAGAAAATACACATTTGAATTGTTCATTCTCACATCTTGTGAAGAACAGTTACTGGTAACAACAAATATATACAAACAAAAGGATCTGTTAAGTATATAGATTTTTTTACATTTAAAAGAATCTTTAAAAACAAAATAAATACATATTAATACGACTTGTAATTTTCAGTTATATAATTATTCCTGATTTACTCACAAATACAACAAACGGAATGAAATAAAAAACAAGCTAGTTCATTATCAGAACCTTGGACACTGAGGAAAAGCAGCTAGCTACATGGGTCATGGAAAGAAAGATTGAATCAAAATATACAAAATCACAATTAGTGCTGTACAGCACTAAGTGTCTAGAATATAACCACATGATTACAGATACAGATATGGCTGTCCTCCCCTCCCCCGCAGCCCAGATAAGTTTATTTTCTGTGTCCTGGAACTCACTATAGACCAGGCTGGCATTGAACTCAAGAGATCTACCTGCCTCTGCTTCCTAAGTGCTGAGATTAAAGTTGTGCATCACCACAAGGCCTGACAAGGTCTGACTATCTTAAAGAGAAAGCAGAGGTTTATAAAGTATATTGGTCTTGGCTGTGGGAATCATGCCAGGCTAACATATTGTGCTTATTTTAAGCATCTTGCACAACTAATAAGAGAATCCTCAGAAAGAAAATAGGAGTTTTGAGTTCTGTTCTGTGCTCATTAGTATATGTCAACCTGATACAAACCAAGACATAATCAGGAAGAGGGAATCAAATTGAGGATTTGCCTCTATCAGACTGGACTGTATGCAAGTCTATAAGGCATCATCTTCTTGATTTAATGACTGATGTGGAAAGGGTCCAGATTGCTGTGGTTGGTACTATTGTGGGCAGGTGGCCCTGGGTTATATAAAAAAGCAAACTGAGTAAGCCTTGGGGAAAAGTAAGTGAGCAGTGTTCTTCCATAGCCTCTGCTTCAGGTCCTGCCATGGCTTCCCTCAATTATGGACCGTGATGTGAAATTGCAAGGCAAATAAACCCTTTTCTTCCCAAGCTGCTTCTGGCTATGGTCCTTATCACAGCAACAGAAAGAAAACTAGGACAATCCCAAAATTTGGCACATATTGAAAGCATAGTTGTTTGTGTTACTTATTCTCACAGAACTTTCAAGCACTGCAACAAAGACAAAGCTATCACTCCATTTTATTAAGAAAAAACTTCAGATTACATGATGAAGTCTTAAAATATCGTGAATAAGAAAAATTAAGATAACATAATTTTTTGCCTAGACCTACAATATTTCTAAGTCACCTGATTCCTGGAGACTACTTTATTCTAGCTCTCTTTTTACTCTGCACCAGAAACCAAAGGCCTCTTTCTTGTCTTGGCTCTGTCACAGAGGCCTCTATTCAAAACTTACTTCCTATGAGAGTAATCATCTAAATATAAGCAGCTAGCAGGGGACTTGACATCACCATGTTGTACTACATCACAGTACTTATCATTTCTGCATAGGATACATAACTTTTATAATGCTATCAAATTCTAGGCATTAGTGATCTAAGTAGTTCAGATACCTAAAAAAAAGATGACTGTAAAAGGTGCTTTACAAGCATCTGATGAATAAATAAGTATACAGCACAGATCAGTAAACCAATTACACTTACCTAAGCTGATGCTCCCTGAGGTTTGATAGTATTTCCATTCCATGGAGGTAAGAATAAATAGTATTTAAGTCCTGTGGAAAAGAAAAGTTTTTAGACCACTTTTCAAATATATATTCTAAAATATGACCTCCACCAATCTCTTTTTAAGCATGCAACCATTTAAGACAGAGCTCTGTTAACTATTCAAGAGCCACAAAAGCCTCTGAATTACAAATTTTTTAAAGATAAGGAGGAAGCCGGGTGGTGGTGGCCTGCACCTTTAATCCCAGCACTCAGGAGGTAGAGGCAGGTGAGTTTGAGGCTAGCCTAATCTCCAAAGGGAGTTTAAGGGCAGCCAGGAACTACATACACAGAAACAAGAAAGAGAAAGGGGGGGGGATGGGAGGGAGGGAAGGAGGGAGGGAGGGAAATAAACATTTCAATGCTGAATCTGCCATTTCAGCAAAGATTTTTTGGGTAGCCTGGGCACATAAGGACATTCCGTTCAAAGAAAAATTGTTGAAGACAGAGTAAGAGAGATTCAACCAATCACCCACCTAAAACTCCCAACAATAAAAACCAAGACACGAAAGACTTATATGTTCTATTATAGTTCCATTTATTTTGTAGGTGTTCTGGTACACAAGTGGTAGCCAGAGAACAACTTTTGGGAGTAGGATCTCTCCTTGCACCTTCTTTCCTGGGGAACAAAGTCAGGCTTTCAAGCTTGGCTGCAAACACCTTTTATAGGTTAAGCATTACTAGCCCCATGAAAGGTTTTTCAGAAGAGAGAATGACGTTAAGAAACAAAGGCAAGTGACTCTTGAAACAGAAATATAAATATTTGGTGGTATATATGATTATTCAAACCATACTGACTTAAAAAGAGTGTATAAGTAAGGAGTAGAAAGCAGCTACAATTTACAAAGCAAGGAGATGGAGAAGCTATACTGAAAGTGGGTTCCAGAAACCTACAAAAGATATCTCTTAGTTCTTGAAGACACAGTGATTACAACATGCAAACATATAAATATGTAAAAAAGAACAATTAAAAAACAATAACCCCAAGAGAGCAGCAGATTGTGGTATAGTGACACATCACTATAATCACAACATTCAAGAAGCAGAGGTTGCAGAATCCCAAGTTTGAAAAATCAGAAGTTCAAGGTCATTCTTGGCTATATGAGGAACTTGAGGTTAGCATGGGCTATAGGGGATACTGTCTCAAAATGCGAAAAAAAGAAAACAAAAGAGACAAAAAAATTTTCTCAGGTAAGTAATAACCAAACGAAAAGAGGATATCAAGTCGAGAAAGTTCATTCCGTAAGGAAACGTGTATTTCTGAGTGTAACTCTATGAGTTTAGAGATCCTGATTCCAAAGGGTCACACTTTTGTAGGGAAAAGGGAAAAGTACAAGACTCTTACTGAAGAACTGGTGTGCGAAGTCCTTCTGTCTATGTGTTACTTTTATTGTTAATGAATAAAGAAACTGCTTTGGGCCTATAGCAGGTTAGAACAGAGCTAGGTGAGGAAAGTTAAACTGAATGCTGGGAGAAAGAAGGTAGAGTCAAGAGACACCATGTAGCCGCCAGAGGGGAAAGATGCAAACTGTCAGCCAGAACCTTGCAGGTAGACAATGAGTCTCATGATACAATATATACTAATAGAAATGAGTTAATTTAAGAGATAAGAGTGAGCTAGAATTAAGCAAGAGCTAATAGGCCAAGCAGTATTGTAATTAATACAGTTTCTGTGTGATTATTTCGGTTCTAGGCATCCGGGAACAAACAAGCGGCCTCTTACAACAAAGAAACAACAGGCAAGTGCAGTTGATGATTTGGAAGAATAAAATGATCTTTATCAACAGGGAGGAATAGAGCTGCTTTTATACAGTACTTCATAGAATAGAATAGCAACTATTTATATAGTGTTTACATTTTTATTTATCAGTCATCTAAAGAAACTACAAATTATATGAGAGGGTATATATAGGTTACATGCAATACAACATTGTTTTATATAAGGGACTTGAAAATCTACAAATATAGTATTCATAACAGTCCTGGAATCAACCTCCTGAATTCAAAGCCAGCCTATCCTATGTTATGAATATCAAGTCAGCCAGGGCTCTATAATAAGCTTATCCCAAAATAATCACCCAGGAGAGAGAGAGAGAAAAAAAAGCCAGATTTGAGTTTGAGTTCTGGTACATTAATAACAGCCCTAGGAAATCCTAAACCAGCACCGTCAGCAATATTTGGGAGTTTGTGGGGGGA
Source organism: Alexandromys fortis (assembly GCF_014885135.2). Classification (NCBI taxonomy): domain Eukaryota; kingdom Metazoa; phylum Chordata; class Mammalia; order Rodentia; family Cricetidae; genus Alexandromys; species Alexandromys fortis. The sequence continues at coordinate 3,169,380 of NW_026067978.1, read as the reverse complement.
TGCATTTTCAGACCCTAACCCAGAATCTTAGGGACTAATATGCTTCCACAGAAGCCCTACAGGTGGTTCCATGTATACTGTTTAGGAAACACTGGTGTATAGGCAGCACACTATATCACTCTAGATTAGTTGTCTGGTAACATAATAACTGGGAATGAACACAAGAACAGGATGCTTACTAAATATCAATCCTTCCAGTATACCAAACTTAAAGTCAAAAAACACTAAGCCTTCAAAAAAGATAATTTTCAGAATATGTGGGTAGTGGTTCTTTTCTAAACCAACAAACAGGTAGAAAGGAGTTTCTTGGGGGTTTTGCTCCAGTTAATCCATTATGAGACAAGCTTGAAGAAATATATGATTTATAAGGTTTCTTGCTGTATGCAAAAGAAACAATTTATTCAAACAAACTCTATTTAGCTCCTCTAAAAGAGAAAATGTAAGAACACCAATAGAGACAGACTGAAAGTCTTACAGAATTTTGTTTGCAGTCACAAATTCAAATGCTAGAAAGAGGATGCTAACCAATTACAGAGTGTACTTGAAAGCTATTTGATAGAGCCTGAAAGGAGAAGCAGTGAAAATGACAGAAAACTAACCATCTGGGACATGACAACACCCAAATCACTAGCATCTGTTTCTGTAACCATACCAACAAGCACTGCAGAAATTATTCAGGGCATTAGAACAAAGACCAATTTAGGATTAGAAATAGAAGATTTCACCTAAGCAAAAAAGTTGAAGTCATACAGTTAGCAACAAACCATTTACACAATGGTGGTCCCATTATAATGGAAATGAAAAAAATTCCTATTGCCTAGTGACCTTGTAGCTATAGCAATGTCATAGTGCAGTATCACTCAAGTGTCTGTGGTGATTCTTGAGTAAACAGAACTTCTGTCCTGCCAGCTGTTTAGAAACACAGCAATAGTTCTATAAAATAACCAGTACTTGATAATGATAATAAATGACTCCATCACTGGCTTAGATTTTTCCACTGTACTTTTTATTGGTGTTGTGTATGCTAATGCACACACATTTGTGCATACGGAGGCCAAAAGTGTTGTTCCTTCACCACTGTCTATTTATTTACTTATTAACGGTGACATGGTCTCTCCCTTACTGGTCTGAACTCACAAAGGTTGGCTGGCTGGCTAGCAACAAGAATCCTACAAACACCATTACGCGCTTGATTTTCCACATAAAATCTGAGGATTAAAATCAGGCTCTCATTCTTGAGCAAGACAAGTACTTTACCCCTTCACAGATCTTTGAAAGTGTACTTCTATTTACATTAAGAAAATAAAAAGTTCAAGGACTGGGGATATAGCTCTGGGTAAAATGTCTGACTAGTATGCATAAGGTCCCAGGTTTCATCCAACATACTGCCAAAATAAATTAAAATTCACTGTAAAATAGTATGTGCCATGTTACATTGGCAGAAACCTCACTCATTTCTTGATTGCATTAAGATATGACATCTAGTGTACTATGCTGGTTTGTGTGGGTACTTGCTGTGATGTCCATACAATCACAAAGTTGCCTAATGATGATTTTCTCAAAACATATCCCCACTGTTAAGTAAAGTATGACTAGAACTTCTCTGAAGGGCAGTGGTAGGGTCACTGTCATCCTAAAACAAATGAGCTCTATAAAGCACTCTTCTAACAACCTAAACCTACATCATTTATTGTAGATATAGTCTATGGGGTTTTGATTTGAGCCTGTTATATAAAATATTAAATTAATAAATAGTTCATTATTTGGAATAGGGTAAGGCTGTTTTTGCAATGTTGGGGTTCAGATTCCTTATAAATAGCATACAAACACTCTACCAAAGAATTATATTAGTAGCTATTTTGAACATACATTTCTCATTAACAGTTGGGACTTGCCCTTCTTTTTTAGCATACAATGTTGTGCTACAAAACATGCTGCTTTCTATTGAGAAATCTATGCAGCCATCTCTCAGTTCTACTAGGCTTGTATAGAACATTAACCAATACTTGAAAAACTCAGTCAGAAATAGCCAGTCGGGAGATCATATGGAAACCTACTAATGGAGAAGTTTCTTAAAATATATACATATACAAAAGGAATCTAAAGGGAGTCACCAAACAATGGTGAAGCCATTGCCCCAACTAGACATCTTTTTTTGAACTCACTGAGATCCTTCTGCCTCTGCCTCCCAAGTGCTGGGTGGTGTGCTACCACCGCCCGGCTCCAACTAGACATCTTTTACCACCAAATGAAACTTGCAGTGCCAGGAATGGGTTACATCTAATTGCATGAGTTGTTGGCTAAAGGGGCCCCATAGAACCCCTAAACAACTTAGGTGATTGCCAGGGATATTGGTTCATTCCACAAACTAATGGTCAGGCTGCTGAAGATAATATTTATATATTTCATTGAACATGGAGAAGTTGTGCTGGTGCCTCACTAGAGCCTTAACCCCTACTGACTAGGATTCATGATACTGGAAGGTACTCTACACGCTACCAGAGGAGAAAGCTAAACATCAAGCCAGCTACCACCCCTGAACCTACAATAGTGACCGGAATGCATGATATGCTGGTGAAATAGTGGCACAAATGCTGTGGGAGTAACCAACCATTATTTGATTGGATTTAAGACCTGCTCTACGAGATGGAACCTATGCCTGACACTGTTCAGATGACCAAGAACCTGATACTAGGGAACATGGGCCTAGAGAAAAACCAAATACTATTATTCTGCTACAATAACAAAGCAATAAAATGACTCCTAATAACATTTTTGCTATACCCATAGATCAGTGTCTCACTCAATCATTACCAGAGACGCTTTCTTTTGCAGTAGATGAGAACTATTATGAAGGCCCACACTAGACAATGTGAAGAAAGAGATTATGAAACACCAAGTTCTTAATAAGATATCTTCATCAAACCTATCCTCTCGGGGCTCTAAGAACTAAATGGAAGAGAGGGTAGAAAGATTATATCAGAGCCCACAGGGATGGATCACACCAAAGAAACAGTGTCTTCTAGACACAACAGGGCTGACACACATAAGAACTCAGAGACTATGGCAGTATGCACAAGGCCTTGACACAGGTTCAAGTCAGATGGGGGTCCCAGTGTTGAGAGTGGGAAGTGGACATGAGTTCCCATCCCTAATAATAAGCTATATCCATTTGGATAGCCACTTGCAAAGGAAAAATTAGTCTTACTGGGTAGATAAACCACATGTAAGGAAAGAACCCATACCCAGCAGTAGATGGCTAATACAAAATGAACTCAATGATATATCTGTAGATTTCTTTGGTTTCATATTGCTTTGTTTGGGAAGTTTTAAAAAAAAATCTTGTCTCTTGCTTGTATATTATAGTTTCTGGTTTTGTTATTGTATGTATGTTTTGTGTGTCCTCCCTTTAAAAAATCCTGGCTTATTTATTTATTTGCTTTTTTTTAAATTTCATTAAAGAGAAAGAAGGCATGGGTGTTGGATTGGTGGGGAGGTAAGGAGGATCTGGGAGAAGGGAAGGAAAAATTGTGATCAGAATATATTGTCTGAAAACATTATTTTCTATTAAATATCTGGCCTAAAGATAATTTGTATAAATTCTACAATTAGTTAATTTCTTGTAAATATTTGTTTTTTTATGTGTACATGATATATATGTGTCTATGTGTGAGGTCACATGTGTGGCTAGAGAATATCAAGTGTCAGTTCTTACCTTTCACCTTGTAAACTGGTGAATTTCGGCAAATAATTATCCCAAATTTTCATTAGCCTAGATATTTACTCAGTCTCTCTTTTACTTAGAAAACAAGTACATGCCAGAAAATTTAACCAGGATAATCTCTCAGGACAAATCCTAATGTCAGAACAAACTTTGCACACTCCAAAGCTCTTGTTACATGAAATACTATGACAAAGAATTTTCTCCAAATCACTTGGAAGGTAGGTTAACAATGTCTTTAACACAAAGTTGCCTAACAATGCTTTTCAAACTCAGAAACTCAAAGAAAAAAATATATTTAATCAAAAAAAAGACCGCCCCTATAACAAAAATTATTAAACATTGAAGAGGATACATAGAAATGCAAAGCCATCCTGTGTTCAGAGACTGGAAAATCAATATTATTAAAATGTTCAGACTACCCAAACCAATTTACAGATTCAATACTACCTCTATTAAAATAACAGTGGCAGTCTTCATAACGTTAAAAAGCAAATCCTCAAGTCATATGGAATTACAAAACAAAGAGTCAAAGAACAAAGCATAAAGTATACTATGAGTTCAAAAATACTATACAAAGGTAAAATTAAAAGATGAGGCAGAGCAAGACTACGTTTAGTACCTCCCATAATCATCTGATTAAGTACCTACAAACCAGTTTTCAGAAGAGTACAGAAAGTTTGGTTAGACATCACAGAGCCTGTACTTTACATCCTTTTGCTTTGGGACAAACGTCCTAATTATAGCTGAGGCTATCCTCTCAAAATTCTCCTGACCTCAGCCTCCCAGATACTGGAACTACAGATAGTATCTGCTTTAAGAGCAACAAAATAAAAAGAAATGTTGAAGGCAGGAAGCAAAAAGTTATTTGTATTACCCTTCCATAGCAAGGAGAGTGATGCCTCCTGCTTAGAGTACAGAGGTGAAATTAAGCCTAGGTCATATCCTTGATACTTGGTACAAGGCCTGCTGCGATGAAACCCAGTGCTGAGCAAAGTCACATGACCTCTGCCAGCAGGCCAATATCCATTACAACTATGCTTAGGCTAGGAGGCTGACTACCTCCTTTAAACTAAGGCAGTATAGGGTGGAAGAGATCCCACTTGCTAGGGAGCAGAATAGGAAAGCATTCTAACCTGGCCCAAGGTGAGACCAAGCACCCGTAGAAACTGAATGTCCTATATGCAGGCTAAGTTCACATATGGAGCCTTAAATCTGGCTCCAACAACAGGGAGATACTCGTGCATGGGTAGAACAAACTTCAGTTTCAGCCTTGAAATGGATCCTGGGCACACCTGATCTGCTAAAAGTAGCATAGTTCCCTGCAGCTGTGAGACTCAGGGATGAACCAGCTTTGGTGGCCAAGGCACTCTCTTCACCATTCACTCTCCAGCCTCAGGAAGCATATTGCCAAGTCAGTATTAACTGATAAGGCTCTAAACTGGCAAAGTGCACAGACAGGTCTACAAGTATGTACTGACATAATGTCAATCATTACCACCAACTATGAACCTCAGTGCACCCAAAATTGTTAAACCTCTACATGTAAGAGTTAAACCCAGGCAAGGCTCAAATTAGAACCAGTCAGATGGTACAGGATCATCAACACTATCTTAGCACAGTGTGGTATAAGGCTCTATTCATGAGGATAGGGTAGTAAGCACAAGACTATGTGTTGGAACTTGGTGCTAGGCTGTTCATGTTTTCTTTTTCCCAAACAGGATTTATCTATGTAGCCTTGGCTGTCCTGGCTTACTCTGGAGACTAGGCTGGCCTCAAACTTACAGAGATTCGCCTGGCTCTGCTTCCTGGGTGCTTGGATTAAAGATGTACACCATCATCATCACTTGGTGGCTAGTCAGATCTTAATGGTCTGCCTGTGAATGGAGCTTCTCAACAGTCCCAGTACCGGGAGAAGACACATAAAGTTCAGAGGGTTTCTATTACTATAATATCGCCTATGTCTAGCTGCAGTTATCTTGGGCCAGGAGCCCACTTCAGCAACAGGCAGTTTGAATCCTTGGTCATATGTCATGTGCAGGTCTTAGTAGTCTATAGATTCGAAGTACCACACAGTTTACAAATAATGGTGACTACTTGTATGGCATAAGAGCCCAAGGATCAGAGATCTATCTAAAGTGATTCTTCCCCAAACAAGGTTGGATCCTGCACTGCCATACAACAGACTCCAGAAACTTGAGGCAGCAATGACCTATGGGACCCCAGGCAGAAGCTTGCAGTTACAGACTACACTTTCCCTTGGCTCCTCCCAAATGACACATACTAAGTCTACCTGAAATAAACCCAGGCTTATACTGTTCTCAAAAACCAAAGTGGTGACAATATGGTGTTAGGAGTTTCCCACCAAATGTGGACCTACACTCTATCTAGTGCTGGCATAATGAAAGTGACAACAGGTTCATAGAAAGTCAGGCTCAAACTATGCTGCATTAGGATGATTAGGATACCTCAACACCCAAAGAATGGCACATGACACAAATTATGAATTTATTTCCAGAAAACAGGATTTTACTTCAAAGTGTCAGAGATCTCAGAGAACACGAAATACCAGTTTTAAGGAACTCAATGAAACTGAAGAAAATGAAACAAACATGTTTCCATACTTTAACAGAAACTTAAAGAGGTAGAAGTAAACTCTTACAAAAATCAAACAGAATCCTTGAACTGAAAAATACACTCAAAAGATTTAAAACAGAAGGCATTAACAGCATGATAGATGAAACAAGAAAAAAAAAAATAGTAACCGTGTAACCAGCTACTGGAAAATATATGATGGAGGGCTGGCTAGAGAGATGGCTCAGCAATTAAAAGTGCTTGCTGCTCTTACAGATGTTTGGTTTCCAGCACCCACATCATGTGGCTCATAACTGCCTATTAACTTAAGTCCTAGGGAACCTGACACACTATTCTAGCCTCCTTGGGCACCCGCACAAACGTGCTTGCTTGCTGACTAGTAAGACTACATAGACAAATTCAGATGCTCTAATACTGCTAAGAGTGGTACATAAACTACATATTATCTTTAGCATGGTCTTACCCTTGTCTAGATTACAACAATTGTTCTTGTTCTTTTGTTTTTGTTCTTATCTTTTAAAAAAGATTTATTTAGTTTATGTACATGAGTGCTCTAGCTGCAAGTATACTTTTATGCTAGCAGAGAGCATCAGATCCCACTATAGGTGATTGTGAGGCAGCATGTGGTTGCTGGGAATTTAACTCAGGATTTCTGAAAGAGCAGCCAGTGTTCTTAATAGCTGAACCATCATCTCTTCAGTACCCTTTTGTTCTTATTTTTATGATCATGTTAAGTTCTTATAATTTAAAATTAATTAAAACCATAAAATACTGTGTCATACAAACCATAAGGCAAAAATCTAAAATATACAAACCAAAAATAATAAGCAAAGAATCAAATCACAATACTAGAGCCAAACAATACTACAGTAAAGTACTAAAAAAAGATTATAAGAGCTAGGCAGTGGTGGTGCACACCTTTAATCCCAGCACTCAGGAGGCAGAGGCAGGTGGTTCTCTTAGTTCAAGGCCAGCATGGTCTATAGAGTAAGTTCCAGGACAGGCTCCAAAGCTACACAGGGAAACCCTGTCTCAAAAAAGCAAACCAACAACAACAACAAAAGGAACAGCAAAGCTAGAAAACACATACAAAATGGCTATGATAAGGCCAGACCTTTCCATAATTACTTTGAATCAAAGTAGGTTAAACTCTCCAGTTAAACAGTCTGGGGATATAGTGGTTACCTAGCATGTACTAGACCCCAGGTTCAATCCTTAGTATTAAAGGTAAACAAATACCCTCACCCCGAATACATACAGAATGATTAACTAGAAAAACTACTCTACAGGCTTATCATAAATCCAGGTCACCTCTGAGGACACATACAAATACAAAGTAAAGAGATGGAATAAATATTTCACTCAAATGGAATCCAAAAGAAACTACAAAATCAACTAAGTCAAAAGAGAAAAAAGAGACAAGGAAGGCCACTGCATTATAATAAGGGCATTAATGCAGCAGATAAAATAACATTCCTAAATGTATACGCAGTTAATGTCAGAGCACCCAAATATGTAAAATATTAATGAGCACACACGCGTGTGGCACATGAACATTCATGTATGCAAACAAACAATAACAATAGAAATAATCCTGAATTTCCAAGAGGTGTTTGACCAGATGGAGTGAGTCAAAAAGGAAAGAATTTTATTCCAAACATAAAAAAACAGGAAAATGTTTTAGAAATCCATAAAGGAAGAAAAAGGATATTTGAAAAAAAGCCAAGAAAACAACATGATCAATTAAAAAGAGTAGGCAAGCACAGCACCTGTGCCACAGCTCGGCTGCAAATGATAGGCTAAGCAAGAGGCATCTATTTTCAGGAAAAGTCCAAAGACCTGATAAGCTTCAAATCCCGTTGTCAGTTTTGATGAGAAACAAATTCCTTTGGTGGGAAAGTCAATATAAACTGAAATCCCACTTCATTACTTTAAATGCTACTCCAAAAACAGAGCCAAGAGCCACCTTGAGATGGAACCTATTATTATTGAGCTGAGAACAGGGAACCACAGTCTTGTAGCTGCAATTGGGCCTGCTAAAGTCACAGGGTGAAGGCAGGCCCAGGAAAACAGCTGTAAAGAATGGAAACAGACAGAGGCTAAGAAGTTGAAAGGTGTAGGGAGTTGGGAGACTCACCCAGGAAGGGAAGTACGCTCATCAACTGAAATAATTCTGAGTTCAGTAGCTCATCAACCTCCGAGCCACTTATCTGCCAACACTTCCAAGGAGCTTGAGAATGCTGAAGGTCTACTGGTATACTAAACAGCTACCGACACATCCATCTGGCAGACTGACTGATAATCAGGAGATTTTATGAAGACATGCCCTTTATCTACTTAGTTCTCAGTGCTGTGATGGCTTCTCACACTCCTGTTTTACCTGAGAGAAATACTCCCCAAGAATCTCAACCAGGTTTGAACTCTAGAGTATCAAGAAGAAAGAGCCTGCCAGAAACTATAATGCTACTGGAGCTCAAATGAGGAAAATTATCTGCATTCAGAGATTGATTTTGTTTCCTGGCCACCCAGACTCGAATGATCACACAAAAAACTACATTAATTACAGCACTGTTTAACCGATGGGCTTAGTAGCATTCCCAGCTAGCTCTTACATCTTAACTCATTTCTATTCATCTATGTGTCACCAGAAGGCTGTGTCTACTGGTAAGGTTTTGGCACCCTTCTCCTTTGGCAGCTACATGGTATCTGCCTGACTCCACCTTCTTTCTCCTTGCATTCATTGCCATAGGCCAAAGCAGCTTCTTTATTAACCAATAGTAATAAAGCATATTCGTAGCATACAGAGGGAAATCCCACATTAATTATCACTTAAAACAGCACACCAGACCTCACACATTCGCCCAAGGGACTCACCAACAGCATAAGCTATAGAAGTCTTTCTTATAAACAGTAATCTACAGTTTAACTGACTCTCTCCAGTCCTCATGCATAGAAATTAATTGAACATTATTCCTTTCCTTTCTCTTACACCATTCTGCCATGTATTCTTTGTTCCCACCCTACTGCAATAGCATCTTAATCTAATTTAGATGTTCTTAAGTTTTTAGTCCACTTCTTGTATTTTTTGAGTTTTTTCATTATTGGGAAGTCTTTTTATTTTTCATTTAAATTTTTCTCCAATTTCTTATTATTTTCTCTTTCCTTCCATTTTCTTTATTCTTTTTCCTTTCTCTATTTAATTTTCTATTTCTCCCTTTCCCTGCCTTCCTCCTTTATTTATTTCATCCACCTTACTTTATCACACTAACCTTAGATACCTTTTAACAGCACATTATATGCAGTTTTGTCATTTTCCTGTCTTGTGATAATTAACTGGTGATGTCAGTGGGCTTCAGTCAATTGTAACATATTTCCTGTGTATAGTTTGATGTACAGTTTGCTGCTAACAGCTGATTACTTTCTTCTCTCTGAATAGTAATGGAGATTGAGCAATCATGAATGACCAATGCATAAGTCAGGGAGAAAATGCAAAAATACCCAGATTCAAATGAAAATGAAAGCACAACTTATCAGAACCTCTGAGATAGAGCTAATGTAACAGGCCCCCTGATCTTAGCACAACTAATGCTATGTTAGAGGCAACATTCTGACCTTAAAACCCAGCATGCAGACCCCAATACCTGCCAAAACAGGAACAAAAACCTAATCAAAGACCTAGTGAAGAGTTCTAGAAAAATCCCTAAATGTACTAACCTTGCTTTTTTTTTTTTCTGTAGTTCTGCTTCCTGCTAACTGAAGTGTCATAACAAGGATATAGTTTTTATGCATAAAAGACAAAGGCTTGGGGCTGCATGATTTGGGCAAGTACAGCTGCAGGCTGGCAATAAGGACTTTCTTTTAGGCTTTAGGAGTTTCTATGTGATTGTCTCTGGTGGGCTTACCTCAGAAGGCTAAGGCAGTATGAGAAAGTGTAGAGTTATTGTCTTAGCCATTGTTCTATTGGTATGATGAGACTCCATTATGAAGGCAACTCTTTTATAAAGGAAAACATTTCACTGGGGCTGGCTTAGAGTTTCAGGTTTGTTTACTCCATTATCAGCATGGTAGGAAGCATAGCAGACACGCACGCAGACATGGTGCTGGAGAAAAATAGAAGGTTCTACATCTGGCTCCACAGGCAGCAAGAAGAGAAAGAGCCACCGGGTGTGGCTTGTGTTTTTGAAACCTCATCCATCCCCAGCAACACACTCTTCCAACAAGGCCACACTTCCTAAGAGTGCCACTCCTAGTGATCAAACATTCAATGTATGAGCCCATTGGGCCATTTTTATTCAAACCACTAGTTATGAAAAAGCTTGGTAAAATGTTGTGATAGGGTATTAAAGAATGACAAAGAAAAAAAAGTCTGTTCACTACAGACACAATCTCACCTGGAATACTTTTACTATTTGCATTGGCAAGGGATCAAACCCCACAGATTCACACATTACAGGCAAGCACTATACCATGGAATTACATCCCACACACCCTCCCGAAATATTTCTATACTTGGTTGGATCTACAAAATTAAACTTGTGGCTACAAATTGTGATGGTCAATCTTGATTGTCAGCTTGACAGGATTTATGTGGGATGTCCTTCTGTATATGTGTTGCTTTTATAGGCTGATGAATAAAGCTGTTTTGGCCAATGGCTTAGCAGAGTAAAGCCAGGTGGGAAATCCAAAGAGAGAGAGAGAGAGAGAGAGAGAGAGAGAGAGAGAGAGAGAGAGAGAGAGAGAGAGGGAGGAGAGAATAGGCAGAGTCAATGAGACGCCATGTAGCTGATGAAGGAGAAAGATGCCAGAACATCGACAGAGTTGTGGCAAAAAAACATGGCCCCCACCAGTACCTCAACCATGAAGTTAAACTCTCAAAGTCAAGGAGTGGGGCAGATCCAGCCACCAAAGCTGCAGCTTTAATCCTAGTCATCCACTTAGCGGATTAAAAAACTTGTGGCCAGAAAAAGATAGAAATATACAGTAAAGACTGATTCAGATAGGGAAAAAAAAAAGCCTCTAAACTGTTTACAATGTGTTTAAAAATATACATAGACTTAGGAGAGAAAAGAAAAAGGATAGAGAAATGGTATGGGAAGAACTTCTATGTGTTGCTTTTATTAGCTAATGAATAAATCTGTTTTGGCCAGTGGTTTAGCAGACTAGGGCAAGGTGGGAGTTCCAAGCAGACAGAGGAGGAGAGAGTAGGCAGAGTCAAAGAGAAGCCATGGAGCCACCAGGGGACAGACATGAGCTGCCAGCTGGAACCTTGCACGTAGGCCACGAACCTTGTGGTAAAATATAAACTAATAGAAATGGGTTAATTTAAGATATGAGTTAGCCAGAATACACTTAAGCTATAGGCCAAAGAGTATTGCAAATAATACAGTTTCTGTGTGGTTATTTGGTTCTGGGCAGCTGGGAATGAACAAGTAATCTCTTACTATAGAGAAAGTCCTTTAAAAAGGAAACAGAGTAGGCAGGTTTGGTGGTACATGCTTTTAATCCCAGAACTTGGGAGGCAGATGCAGGCAGATCTCTGCGAGTTCAAGGCCAGCTTGGTCTACAGAGTGAGCTCCAGGACAGTCAAAGATACACACAGAAACCCTGTCTCAAAAAAACAAAAAATTTAAAATATACATAAAATAGAGAAAAAAGTTATGTAAAGATGAAAAATATACAAAAAGTCTGGATTACGTATGTTATTATGTTTTCTTTGAATTTTTTGACTGTTAATGAGCTAGCTACAGAGAGATATTTCATTGTATGGGCTGCTAAGCTAACCAATATATTTTTTAAAGGTATCTTGACTTCAAAATTTAAGTTTAAGAACATGTTACTTTGGAAAAGAGGTTCTGCTTGTTTCCACAGAGGACAGAAAGCTGTGGATTCCTTACCGACTAATGTGGTTTGCTCAAACAAGACCCCTTGAAGCAATGGCGTATGTAGTCTAACATCCACAACAGCTTCAGGACTGCTGGCTGAAATGGACCAATCACACAGGATACTCCATGAAAGACCTGATTTACAGTGCCCCCAATCAGCAGGAAGTAGTCTAAAAAAACTAGACCCAAATCCCCAAATATTGTTTATAAATGTTTGTTTTCATTTAAAGGGGGTTGACTATAAATGGCTAATGGTCATAGTCAAGGTTTTTCTAAAGAAAAAAAAAAGGAGACATGATATAAAAATGAATACATCGGTATGGACTTTGGTTTACTGATACAAATTTAAAGTCAATTTTTTTCTATACGTATATTTCTACTCTTATTTAATGCATTATGCATATACAGCTCAATTAAAACTGTAATGTATAGTTTAAAATTACAAACTAATAGTCATTTATAATAGTCAAATGTGTAGCCATGTTAGGTTTTCTACATATACAGAGATATATTTCAGTTAGATAATCTTCAGCACTTCAAAGACCTACAGAATATGGCATTTAAAAATTTTTTAAGAACTCAGACTTTTCTCAACAGTGAGACATTTTTGCTTCTGCCAGTACCAATTATTTCAGAGAGATTAATGGGCATCAAAGAAACTCATTATGGAATTTGTCTTCAATGTGACAAGGCTAGCCATTTGGGCAAGAAACTGCTCTTGCCTGGACTGTTTTATGGTATGCTATATGAACTGGACATTCAGGACCCACAAAAAAATAACTGCTGAATTTTCCAAAAGACAGAGTACTTTAGAATTCCTGCTTCACAGAAGAAACTTCCAAACATTCTGCAGAACACACAAGAAAGCAACTGACGAACTTTGCCAATATAAGGCAGAACAGATCTTCAAATTTCCTGAAAAGTCTGCCAGATATGATGAGCCTCTAGGCTGAAGATAGATGCCCCAATGTTACAAAAGAATTTTGGGTGACTGTCCAAGCAGCGAGATGTTTCTGTCATTTCAAAACCTTTGGAAGTTGCTTACAATGCACTTCCTGTTTAAATAGGTAACATTATATCCCTCTGGGGTCTTTGGTGGAGTTGAAAATTGAATAGTTGTAGTTTTCCTTAGTTATGATAAAAGATAAATTAGATATGAAACTTTAAACTCACAAAGATAAAATAGATGATAGAATGTTTTTTAAATTTTGCTAAATACAAGTAACTAAATATTGTAAATATAATTCTTTCTTGATAACTGTTCGGGATATACAATTTTACTATGTTAAAGTTAAAACCTTCCTTTTTAATTAGACCAAAAAGGGAAGGTGATGTGGGATATCCTTCTGTATATGTATTGCTTTTATTGGTTGATGAATAAAGCTGTTTGGCCAATGGCTTAGCAGAGTAAAGTCAGGTGGGAAATCTGAACAGCAATATATAGAGAGAGTAGGTGGAGTCAAGAAGATGCCATGTAGCTGCAAAGGAGAAAGACACCAGAACATTACTGGTAAGCCACAGCCTCATGGTGATACATAGATTAATAGAAATGTGCTAATTTAAGATGTAAGAGCTAGCTAGAAATACGTGGGAGCCATTGGCCAAACAGTTTATAATTGTTAAGTCTGTGTGTTTCTTTGGAACTGAATGGCTGTGGGATCGGACCAGGCAGAACACTGGGCACTGTGACCAGGTGCTCAATCTCCTGCTGCCATGCCTTCATGCCATGCACTCATCCAAAAGTTCTAGTGGCAGAAGTGGGAAAGATTAGTGATAGCGTTAATGGTAGCTTCCACTGCCATGCCAGAAATAACAATTCTCTTATGTACAGCCACATACCACTTTCACCAGGCTTGTCTAATGATAAACAGTTTAAAGAGCTCACATGGACTCCATCCCTTCCAAAGACTTTTATTATTTCATGAAGCTTGTCATGCTGGCTGCTCTTCCTTCTGGGAGAATTTGAGTAAGTTACTAAATATCTCAGAAACAAAATCACATAGCCCAAACTCCCAGTGGGCCACAGCTTTTATTTTTCTTTTTTATGTGTATGGGTGTTTTGCCTGCACTTATGTTTGTGCACCTGTGTGCCTGAAGAGATCACTAGAGGCCATGAATCCTCTGGAAAAAGAGCTACAGATGGTTGTGAATCACCATGTGGGTGTGGGATGTGAACCCATGTTCTATGAAGAGCAACAAGTACTCTGATCTCTCTAGCCCCAGTTTTGCCTAAATAAAGATTTCATTTAGATCTGACATTTCTTTTTATTTAGTTGAATTTACAAATAAAGGTCAAAGGGCCCAGAAGCATAAATAAGTTTTTTCTTTCCAAGGAATCCTATGAATGTACATTGGCTGAGGATACACAGCAGAATATTTGTTTTGCCAACCTCAGGGTGTGTGCAAAGTGACTCACTCAAAAATGACAAGTACAATGGTACTTTTTGCCAGATCAGGAAAAAACATCTATTCTATAGGTTTATAGTCAAAGACTTATATTCTAAATCTGAAGCAGGTTAAGAAATAATTACTAAAAAGCTAAATTTTGCATGTTTTCATTTTTTTTGTAACAAAAGCAAGTTAGATCTTAAAGTGTTTTTCTTTTTTTTTTCCTTTGAGGTAGAATTGTATTAGCACTGAATGAGTGTGAAATTCTGTCTGACAAAAATTTCCACTTTTGAGTTAGGATCTCACATTGCAGCCCAAGGCAGGGTTTGAACTCATAGCAATTCTTCTACGTCAGCTTCCTAATGTCCAACAAACTCTTTGGCAAAAAATATAGAAAGTTAAACCTGCCATTTATCTATAATACTCTGTGATGTTTCTTGAAAACTGTTTTGGAGCCATACAGAAAAGGGATTTCTATTCTAAACTATAAGTTTTCTCTATTGTCTTTCAAGAAGAGCCAGATATTTTACAAGATATTTTAGTTTGTTTATGATGGGTGTATGCTAGTCATCTTTAAAAAACTATTTTATTGGGGGCTGGAGAGATGGCTCAGAGGTTAAGAGCATTGCCTGCTCTTCCAAAGGTGCTGAGTTCAATTCCCAGCAACCACATGGTGGCTCACAACCATCTGTAATGAGATCTGGTTCTCTTTTCTGGCCTACGGGCATACACACAGACAGAATACTGTATACATAATAAATAAATATTTTTAAAAATTTTATTTATCTGCATGCCATGTGTGTTAAGGTACCCAAGGAAGTAATTAAGAGGGCACTGGATTACAGGTGATTGTGAGCTACTTGATAAGGGTGCTGGAAAAATGACACAGATCCCTTGGAAGAACCCAGTCTTTATTCAACCTACACACCAGCAATTATAGCACAGTTTTAGAACATCATGCTTGAGGAAGATTAAAAGTATCAGAAACAAAGGAGTTGAAAGGAAAAAAAAAGCTTTCTACAGATGAGCACTAGTGATGAGATTTCAATGTAAAATTTTTAATTTATCAAAGGATGATAAATTTCTTGCCAGAAAAAAGTAACAAACCAATATGTGATTACCATTTATTGCTATTTGTAGGCAAGGTGATAAATATTTTACATTATCTCATTTCATTTAGTCCATATAAAAATGCCCCAAAATATTTGTATTTTAAAGTTAGGCAACTTTCCTAAAACCACTCATATACTTAGGACTTTTCTTTGTGCATAGCCAACTTAATCACCACAGTAATCACCTGCAAAAGGCTCTCAAGAGATCAGACCTGTAAGTTTCATCAAGGAAGAAGGGGCTGGGAAGAGTCATTAGACCTTCACCTGAGATTTCAGCCATGCTGATCTATCCCTGTTGTATGTAATTCTTCTCTAGCTGCCCATGGTTTACAATATTTAGTTAAACCTTTCAAATATTGTTAAAAGATGTTATCATCTACAAGATTCGCACTCAAAAATTACACAATTGAGTTAAAGAAAGTCGTGGAGGGGATCATATTTTAAGTAGTTTTTATTTTGTCTTGGACTGTATCTCAGCCAGTGACAGTAAGCATGGGCTGTGGTTGGGCACACCTGCTGAGAATAAGAAGGGAGCAAGTTTAACTCAAGAAGGGTGAGAGATTTATGAGGAAGTCATCAACCACATTGTAATGAAACATTTTAGTGACGGCTGGCTTTTTCTTTTCTTTTTTTTTGGGGTGGGGGATTTCGCCTATGTGATAGACATATACTTATAGGTAAGAATATTATTCTGTCCTGATGTTGGTATCCTACGGGACTGATCAAACGCTTACTTCTCTCAGGAAAAGTTCACTCACACACAAACACACAAATATTAGATAACATTATTTGAAGTGGGATCATCTAAATAGAAATTCCTGGGCTTTTAAGAGGCGATTTCATGACACTGCCACAGCCTGTAAACCCGGCCCTTTGGAGGCTAACGCAGGAGGATCAGCAGGATTGAGGTCAGTATGGACTATACAGAAAGGCTGAGGCCAGCCTGGACTACATAGTTAAATCCTGTCACCAAGAGAAACCCCTAAACTTTAAGGTTGATATTACACCACAAAATTCCACACTCCATGCAATGCAGAGATAGAAAATGTGATATGAACAGTATTCCAAATCTGTGTATGCATCTGAATTACTAAATGTGCTATATATAAGTACTAATGCTTTATGTGCTAGTTCAGAAGTTCTAATTTAAAAAGTAAAAGATTGCTCTCCTTCTCTCTGGTCGCAGGCGTTTTGGGAGCCACCGTTACCGTCCAGCCATGGCCAAATCCAAGAACCACACCACACACAACCAGTCCCGGAAATGGCACAGAAATGGCATCAAGAAACCCCGGTCACAAAGATATGAATCTCTCAAGGGGGTCGACCCCAAGTTCCTGAGGAACATGCGCTTTGCCAAGAAGCACAACAAGAAAGGCCTGAAGAAGATGCAGGCAAATAATGCAAAGGCCATGAGCGCACGTGCGGAGGCCATCAAGGCCCAGGTGAAGCCCCACGTGGTGAAGCCCAAGGGGCCAAAGGGCCCCAGCTGCAGATGCTTTCATTGCTCACCCCAAGCTTGGGAAGCAGATTAGAAGCTACATGGCCAGGGGTCGTAGGCTCCAAAAAACAAAGCCCAAGGTTCAAACCAAGGCAGAGGCCTCAGCTGCAGCTCAGGCTCCCAAAGGTGCCCAGGCCCCTGTGAAGGCCCCGTAAGGAAGGTCTCAGTCTGCCAATGTGAAGACAGATGAACTGGTGTGAATATCTATACAGTATTTGCAGATGTTCAGGACCTTATGCTGTTTTTACAAATAAACTTGAGGCAAGATCTGTTAGAAAAAAAAAAGGTAAAAGATTGGCACAGTATTTATTAATAAAAAGTAAGCTTGAGTATATTTCCCGAGTTGGGAAATTATATAGCCTAGGTTCATAAACAACATCAATGTATTTACAGGTATACTGTACACATCATGTAAAGGAACATTGCATCATTAGTCCATTCTGCTCCTGTGCAAGCATCACAGAGCATACAGTACATAAACTAAGAAACTAAGAAAGGTACTAGAAGACTCAGGGAACATCTTGGAATGCATTAATTTCCCTCCCTTCCTTCCTTCCTTCCTTCCTTCCTTCCTTCCTTCCTTTCTTTCTTTCTTTCTTTCTTGAGTTGTGGTCTCAACTACATTGTCTGGGTTAAATTTAAACTTGTGTGCTCAAGTAATCCACCAGTCTCAGTTTCCCTGAATATTATAACTACAGGCATATGTACCTGTCTTTGACTATGCTGGATATTAAATACACGTGCTAGTTAGGTGTTCTACAATTGAACAACTCCCCAGCTTGAGGCCATCCTTCTTTAATAGCTTTTGTGGTTTTAGAACACTTTTACTTACCAAGACCAGTATTTAAATCCACATTTTCCCATAAGAAATCATTTAAAAGTGGAAATCACAGAATAAAGGAAAGACAATGTGTTGTGAAACCTGGATCCATAAAGTAGGACAAATAGCTAGAGAAGTAAAAACTGTTAGAAAGAAATGTAAAAGTCACAGTTCATCACTCAAGAGTCTAGTTCACTAAGACTTACTAGAAAGTTATAAAAACATCGATTCTAAACTTGGCATGATGGAACATTCTTGTAATCCTAGAACTTCAGAGGCTGAAGCAAGAAGATAATGATTTTAAGGGACAGCCTAGGCTACATTGTGAACCAGGAACCAATGTCAATCTTCCTCTTCAGAATCCCAAGTGCTGGGATCTTGATGTGTGGCAGCTTTTCTATTCTCTATGTACTCCCTATATTGGTAATTTCATACATTCTCCCAACTGAAAATGTCTACAACCCCATGACTGAAAATTCTATTTAGTCCAGCCTTTTCTTAGAAACATAAATTTTATATGTAACTCTTTACTCCAACATTTTAAACTAGACAAATTCAAAACATTACTTCTGATCTTCTCCTTCACCAAACCAGCTCCAGTATATCTTCCATCCTTTTGTTTTGTGGTGCTGAGGATTAAGCAGAATCTCATGAATACTAGGTGTGCATTATACCACTGCTCTACAACCCAGGCCATTTCTCTGACTGCTCTTCAACCTGTTTTTGGTAACAACTCCAACACTCCAGAATTATTTAAACCAAAAACTCTGTAAGCAGGCTTAATCCTTCTCTTTCTCTCAGTCTACACCTAGTGTACTATTAACAAATGCTCTTGGCTAAACATCAAAAAATATTTCCATAAGTTGATGGTTACTCAGAAACTCCATCTCTGTCGCTTTAGTCCGAGTTATCATCATTTCTTACCCCATTTATGCAATAGCTTCTAACTTCCTCCTACTACCTACCCTTGTTCCCACCTAGTCTACATGCTACACAACAGCCAAGAGTCTTTTTAAAAATCTAACAAGTTACAGTCCTGTTTCAAAACCTTTACACAGTAACTCACCCATTTCACTGAAAATAAGAGTCACCATCATCATCTTTTTCTTCAGCAGTTTAGAAAGCCCTACAGCACCCATCTCTGACTTCCTACTCACTCTAGCTCATTCTCCACTACTCAGGAGTTCCTTGCTATTCCTGGAATACATGAAGAAACATTCTCATCACAGTCTTTGCAATGACTATTTCCTCTGCTTGCAAAAGCTTTTCTTCATAAAACTTCACACACGATCCCATTCTCATGCATCAGTAGAATGTTCATCCTGTTAAATCCTCAAACCAGGTATGGTGGACCAGCTCACTCCAGGTTACTATGAGCTATAAAGTGATACTCAGTTTCACTCAACAACAACAACAAAGTCAAGGTACTAGGACAATAGAAACTACTTCATTTAATCCATAATCTAGTTCATCTTCCTTTTTCACAATTCTCCTTATCCTGTTACTTGAAATGGCCATTATAGCTCGCATATTACATATTTATAACCTACCTTCTACTCTCCATATGCCATCAGAATGTAAGAACTACAAGGACCTTTTTATTTTCTTCACTAAAATTTTCTCGTGTACAGAACAGAACCATGAACAGGTTGACAAAGAAAAATTACCTAATTAGTGTATTTATAACAGACCCTTAAGAGTCCACAAAAAGAATCTTCTGACAGCAGAAATGAGCTAGTAAGAATATCATCAAATTCTTTATCAAAATAAACCATCACTAGCGTTCTGGTTAATGATTGCTAGGTAGTAACCCAAATTCTACACTTATTCAAAAATACAGTCAATGACTCTAAGCAGTTAACATTCCTTTCAACAATGTTGCTATTCCAGTAAAACGAGATAAAAGTTCTCACTGCAGCACACATGACCAAGCATAACTTAACAAACAGGAAATTTCCTCTACTTAAAAAGACTCAATTTCAAACTAAGTAATTCAGAAGGGATCGAATTACTTAGGGTTTTCCCTCATTACCTAGTTAATGTTTATAAATAAAACTTAGAATGAACATTGCCATAATCATCATCACCACAGAAAAACTGAGTTCTGGAATTATTAGTAGCCCTGGAAAGTAATTTTTAAAAATTGCCTTGTTCCTATGCAAAGATCAGTATCTCAGTAAACAAGCTGGACTCATCACAGCTTCAGTTACGGTTTCAATAATATCATGTCCTAGAGTCTTAGTCCAAAGTTTCTGAGACTTTTTTATGCAAAACACTATAAATCTGAAACTCCTGTGACTAAGACGTAAAGTATTTCAATTACTGCAACTTCTACCTAGACGATCCATTCCACTCACAACACTTTTGGTTTTTCTTTTGGTATAATACACATAACCACTGATTATAGACAAGTCCCCAGACCAAGAAAACAAATAATCTGTAGTTTGCTATGGACAGTTTGAAAAAGCACCGAGGGAACTACTCAACTCTCACCGACCGACTGGATGCGGAGTCTGACAGGGACTTTGGAAGCTTGTCATTGGGGGGCAACTGTACAGTATCTGAGCACAGCACGCACTGGCTGGAATCTAAACTGTCTATTTACACATTACAACTCCCAGCTGGTTTCTCAGCCCGCCCGAGCACACACAAACTCAGAACCCAGTCCACAGTAACGGTGTTTTCTTATCAGAGGTACAAGGAAGTCCCCAGCAGGGAGCGGCAGGAAAGGCGCTCACCACCCCGCGCGCGACAACGGCCAGGTCGGGGCCGAGGTGTACGCGCCAATGCCCGGCCTTACCTCAGGAGTCCGATCCGGCGGCTTCTTTCTCAGCGCCTGACGAGCGCCGGGGTCCACGGGCGAGTTCATGTCCGCAGCCCCACGCTCCCCAGCCTGTGTCTAGCTGCCCCCCATTCGCCTGAACCGGGTGTGAGCCCGCCCCACCAGAAGGGAACTGAGAACTGTCGCAGGGTACAAACTCAAGCAAACAAGTCTTCGCAACGCCCGCCCAGGGCCTCAGCCCACGCGCGACTGGCCAGAAAGACGCCTGCGCCGGGGCGAGAGCGGGTGAGTGCGCACGCGCACAACGCGCACGCTCTCGCCCGCCTAGCCGTGACGTAAAGAGCTAGGGGTGGGGGACTGAGAACGAGCTGCTAGACCTTCGTCGCGAGAGTCCGTCACGGGATTGTAGCTTCCGCATCCCCAGCTTCCGGCTGAGGTTCCGGAAATGTTATGAAGCCCTAGCTAAAAATAGCTGGTGGGGCAGAACTGCGGGTACCTCAACACCCAAGTCCGGAAGCAGAGGAACTCAAGTCTTGCGGGAGTCGAGGCTGCCATTCAGCAACTTCGGGAAGACCACACACCGCCGCGCAAGCTACGGATCCCAGGGCAATACTCGCGCACCCAGCGCTATTTTGAAAAGCAAAATCAAACCATGAAATCGCTAGTGAAAGCTGCGCTCAAAAAGTGTTTTCAAGACTGTAGATTATAGCTCAGGGGATAGCCTGGGGGCCAAGCATGCACCAGGATGTCCTGGACATGATGATGGATGCCTCAGGGGCTGGATGTAGTATACTGTTCAGGATCTTCCTTTAAAGGGTTTATGACCTAAAAGCCTCAGGTGGGCTGAAAAACTCCAGATGGGAAAGTTAACATCTGTGGGCTATCAGGATCCTGGAAACTTCTGATAAGATTCACATACCAACCTTGGAATTTGCCACTTTGAGACTGTTGGGGAACCTACGTGGAGATGGAATCTTACATCCCAGTTACTTTTTCTGTCCTTATAAAACTCACAAGCCACGTGTGCAGTCTCCACTCCCGTGTAAAAACTACTGTTCACTTGTTCTGATTAAAGGGCAAATCTGCTTCTGTAGAGGTAGATCTGCCCATTTATTTCAACGTGCCTCTGTCAATCCTGATCTATGATTCTTGAGTACTAAAGCCCTCCAAGTGGGTGGCTGGGGCCAGGTTCATCTGCTTTAGACTAACCTGTGTTCAGAGTAGGCCCTCCTTGTCGTTTTTTTCACCCCTGAGGCAGCTGGGTTCTATGTTGCCTGGAGCCAATAATGAGTGCTTTTGCATTGAATTTTACGTTCTAGTCTCTTTTCCTAAAATAAAGACTAGCTACCGTTTGTTTACTTGTCCTTTGGTAAGAAAAGCTGCAAAGAGTAAGTATCAGTTATTTTTCCTATTGGGATAAAAAAAGTAATTTGATAAAAGGAACTGTAGAGAGTTAATTTTGGCCTACACGCTGAGCTGGAATTACAGGGACTTGGGAACAGTTGGACATGAGTGCTGAACTGAACTGACCCTCTTCAAGTGCACTACTTGCTCTTAAGCCACCGAGGGATCTCAGCAGTCCCCCGTTTTTCTTTCTTCCCTTTTTAAACATTCCTTTTGTGTGTGGCATAATGCCATTGTGCTTATGTGGGGGTCTGGAGACATAGAGGAAAGTGGTTTTTCTTCTACCATTTTGGGTCCTGGGAACCAAACCCACATTATCTTGGTAGCATGTACCTTTTCTGCTGAGCCATGGTGGCAGGGATGCCAAGTGACTGTTCATTTTGTCCACAATCAGGGAATAGCACATTATGAATGCTCTTGCCCAGCTGGTTTTTTTATTCAGTCAGTACCCCAAGCCTATGAAACAGAAGAGTACATCATCTCTCCCTCATAGACATGCCCAGAGATTTATCTCCGTGGTGATCCTAGATTCTGTCAAATAAACTATCATTGCTAACCATTACAGACTGTTTCAACAGTAAAGGTTAACTGACAGAACTCTAGAATTCATCATTTTGACAGTTATTTTGTACCATTACCAGCTCAGGTGGACTACACTAGTCACACCATTCCTTGTGTGGCTCGACCTTCTGGCATTTCGTTTATACAGAATTTTAAAAGTTGACCTCTGACCACATCTAGATTCATCATAGTATTTTCCAGAGTAAATTAACTAGGGAACTTATAGTCTTAGTATTTGACACGTTTTCCAGTGATGACTCACAGCACCTTTCTTGTGGCAAGGCAAGAATCTCTAATAAAAAGAACAGGAGAGTTCAGGCTGTAACACTTCAGAGTAATGACAGTGCTGTATTTTCCGTTGGGCCCTGGGGCTTGCCCAAACTTGAAGTTTACAAAATGCTATTAGCACATCTTTTTTTTTTTTTTTTTTTTTTTTTTTTTTTTTGAGGTTAAGACACAAAAGCCCTTATGGCTCAGCCACTACAGAAATAAACTGTGAAAAAGTTGTATGGTACTTGTGCTGGTTAATTTTTCTGTCAACTGACACAACTTAGCCATCTGGGAAGAGGGAACCTCAATTGAGAAAATGCCTCCCATCATATTGGCGTGTGAGCAGGTCTGTGGGGGCATTTCCTTGATTAATGATTGACATGGGGCACTTAGCCCACCGTGGGTAGTGCCGTTCCTGGGCAGTGGTCCTGGGTTCTCTAAGCAAGTAAACCAAGCAAGTCAGTAAACAGTGTTCCTTCACAGTCTCTGCTTCAGTTCCTGCCTCTACGTTTCTGCCCTATGTGAGTTCTTGCCTTGACATCCCTATAATAGGAAAGCCAACCCTTTCCTCCACAGGTTACTTCTGGTCAATGTTTTATCACAGCAATAGAAAGTAACTATGACAGTGTTGCACATGACCTGCATCATGTTTGTGTATGTAAACTAGATCCCAAAGATCCGTCCCAAATTATATCTTTCACTCCCCCTCCCCAAAGATTAATGTTCATTATCATCTTAATATTTTGAAAGAGGGAAAAAAACCCAAAAGCTTAATCATTATAAACTTGAGCTTTGCAGGCAATCAGACCTGAATTTAACTTTTAGTTAGGAAAGAGTGTTTACCAGTCTTAAGAATCCAACCAGGGCAAGCATTGTATTACTATTATGAACTTAGCCAGAAGCTATTTAATGTATCTCTGAACATCCGTTTACACATCTCTAGAAATAGTGGGCCCTCAGGGTTCTCAAGACGATGAGTTAAATCATGTAAGTCATTTAGTGTGTTGTCAGTACAATCCAAACATTGCCACTATTTCTGTTTCTTCTGGAAAATGATTTCCCTAAAAATACAAGTTCAGGTTTCAATAATTTTGATTGTTTTGATGTAATTAAAAATTCTTATTAAAATATAAGAAATAAAATCCGCTTATTTTAAGTTTATATTATTTGTATATGACTGTTGTGCCTACAATATGTATGTGCATCATGTATATATCTCGTGCCCTTGGAGGCCAGAAGAGGGCATCAGAGTCCCTAGAACTGGAGTTGCAGGTGTTTGGTAATGACTATGTAGGTGTTGGGACTAGAATTTAAGACAAGTGCTCTTAACTGAACCATCTTTCCAGTTCCTGATGGTTTATTTTAAAAATAAAAGTATTTTAAGTCAACTTAGGTCCAATTACAAATAAGCAGAAAACAATAAACCCTTGTGGCAGTATGATAAACTAGTTAGCCTAACTCAAACTAGGCTAGTCTAGGTATCCCCTAGCAGTTTGGAATAGAAAATTACTAACAGCCAAGCTTGCATAATGATTTGTAGACATGATCATAGGTCATGCCTCTGATAAACCACAACTTCTCAGTCCTCACCAGCCTTCAGCTCGGACTTGGCCTCACTTGCTACTCCAGGCCCCATTCCACAAAAGAAAGCACATATAAAAAAAAAACTGGGATAGCTTTGCAACCTGTCACCCCAAATAGCTGGGAAAGCTTTCTGGTTTAAGCGAAATGAAGGACTTTACAGGAGACAATATGACTTTAAATGATCATGTTAAATCCTCTACATCTCACTGAATTTCTCATTAGCAAAATCAGTCTTCCATGCTACTTAGAAATGTTAAAAGAAAATCTGAAAGTTTTTAGGAACAGCTCATAAATAACTGATCCTTGCTTTCCTAGTGTTCGGTACTTTACTGCTTTAAAACAGGATGCTTTTCTATGCTTAAATGTAAAAGTGAAAATTAATATGTGAAACTGGGTTCTTATCTAGCTATTACTGCCTCAAGGCTTACCTCAGCTCAATTTAACCTAATTTAAGGAAGGCAGCTTCCCAACAAACCTACTCAGGGTTAAATTACTACTGCAGAGCAGGTGCCAAGGATGGATAAAGGGCTGAATCCCACATGATGTGCAGCAAGAGGCACACTTGCCCAGAGTTACATCCAAATTAGGGAGCAAAACAGTGCCAGACTCCAAACCAATACTTGTTGTAGTTGTTTAAAATTAATGGTCGTTTGTTTTGAATAAAATGTTCCTAAACAGCTTTACATGGTGTCTTCTTGGTTTGGATTTAAAATTTCAATTTATCACTGAGTAAAGTGGGGTGTATCAATGAGCACATCACTGTATTTTGGGTACTATAATTACAATTATAAGAGCATACATTAAAAATTCTCTGAACATTATAATTATTCTGATTACCTGGTAAAAGGTAGCAGTCAAAAAGTCAATGAGTCTTGGCACTTAGCTAAATTCTTTGTTTGTGTTCTGAGACTGGGTTTCTCTGTGTAACAGCTCTGACTGTCCTGGAACTTGCCTTGAACGCTCAGAGATGGCTTTGCCTCCCAAGTGCTGGTATTACAGATGTGTGTTACCATTGCTGGCTTAGCTAAATTTTTATCATTTTTTACTTGACTCTCACAATCTTCTAAGTATTAATAGAATCTACCAAAATAGAAAGGACACTTGTTCAAAGGTATCAAAAGCTGGAGCACAAATCTAGGTTGTCTGATACTAGAGTAAAATATGTCACATACACCTCAATAATAGATGAAAGAAATATGAACACCACCCATCAAATTGACATGTGTGTTTATTGCACAAATTTCCCCTAGAATTGGGAGGTTATTATAATACAGGTGTACATTTGAGAAATGTATTCAGAACAAAGAAGTATGTACATTTATATATTCATCATCTAAATAACTTGAGAAAGCAGAACATCCTCAGAAGACAGCTACCAGACACAGGCATTATGCAAATTGTTTTTAGCCATCATCTGCACTGTGTGCCAACTGCAACAAAATGAAATCTGTACTAGTATGTTTATTGCACTTAATATTTTCAAATTCAAAGTTAAGACATATTAATAAATGCCAAGTTAATTAAAATCAAGTCAATTAGTTTACATATATGGAAAATTAGTTTTAATCCTATAATATAAAAGATCCCTTTTTAATTTCCCGTTACAATGAACAGGTGTTTTTAATATGTAGCACATATATGTCTGTACCATAAAGTAGTTGAAAAATTATTTTAAACAGGCCAAAACTCTTTTCACATTTATCACAGCCACACTGTAAAGAAGTAGCAGCTCATTCCTTGGGCTTTGAGTAAGTAAAGAATATAATGATAAAGGTATTACAAACTCAGGAATCCTATAAGGACTAGTGAGTCTTTAAGAAACTATAGACCTTTCCTTTCCAGCAAAGCTGAGTTTTGAGAATAATAGGCGCACAAGCCATTCACTTATTAAAGACTAGAATTACTAAGTGGTAATGAAAGATTTCAAAGAGAACTATGAAAAGTTCCATGATTAAGAAAACATCCCAAACATATCTACCTGCTATATAGTCTTCTGAGTCACAATCAAAGAATAATGTACAATGGCCCATAGAGGAACTTTTTCAGGTTCTAAATTCTGACAGAAATCTACTCTTTGAATTTTAGCAGAACACAACAGAGCAATCCCACTAACAAATGGGATACAACGACGCCAAAGAAAACACATCTATAAACACTCTTTGGCAGCAAGTTATCCATGGGAGACCCAGGTTCTAACTGGAACCAGCGGACAGTACAAGGGCCAAGTGGAGGCATCCTAATTTTGAGTTTATGTTCCATCAAAACGTTCTACTTATTCTTTTCTAGTTGACATTCTCTTGAACACACAGAAAGAGCAAGATAAAATGTAATCAGACACAATAAATTTCAAGATTCTGAAGACTAAACCACAGAATATTTTCATTAATAATTACTGAAAATTTTAAATAGCAAGAATGGATGTTTTATAGTAAATGTAAAGTAACTGAATAAGCAAATAGGGCTCTTTTTGTGTTTTTTGTTTGTTTTTGAGCTTAAACAACTTAGAATTAGTCAATGAAAACAGAAAACAACTTTAATTCTAGCATTATGTGTATATTAGCCCACACAGGCAAAGAGTAAGCTATAATTCAGTATTCAAGTAAACTGAGGTAGTAGAGTATACTGAAAACATTATCTACCCACCTTTTTATTTACATTACTTACAAGTGTTTGGTTCCTTATTAGCCTCTTTTACAAGCGACAATCTACACTATATACAAAAGACAACAATAAGTGGGAAGCTTTGAAAAACAATGGTTTTGAGAAAAACAAGGAACACTAAGAAAAGAAAGTTTTAAAGTTATTACTTCTACTAGTGTAAATTGAGGATTAATAGCAAATATTCTGTTCATATGGGTTCAATAGTCGATACTTAAACCAAAGTTTATGGCCACCTGAGCATATTTTAAAAATATAGTATTATTTTTGCAGTTGCTTTGGTGCACTTTCTAATCTTAATTTTTATTTATTAAATTAATATGTAAATATCAATAAGAATTACCTCATTCTTATAAAACAAATGGTATAAAGTAGTATTCTTAGGGAATCTACAACCTTTAGCCTCAAAAAACTGGCTTTAAATATATTTTAGAGTGTATAAAACACTCTAAAATAAAAATCACCAGAAGGTAGTATTTCAACATTACATACAATATTAGATGAAAAAATATTATTTTAAAAAGGCATGTTTATCAATATTGTATTTCTACCCCTGCTTTTTTAAAAAAATAGATAATACATATGTACACTTAGATGAGCAACATAACATTTTCACTCATTGTGAGTTTCTTAAAATTAACAGATTGTTTAAAATACTTAAATAACTAGAAGTTAGTTGATCTGAATTGCAAAACAACAAATAAATCAAGGTCTTGTAGATTTTTGTATTTTAGAAATAAAAATTAAAAATTGGTGACATTTGAGCATAAGACATCTATTGCTATTCATGAGTTGTGACAAAGTTTTTAGTTTGCATGAAATTCCCGGATAATCACAGAAATTTCTAAGTTACACTTTGGCTTTTGAAAATGCTATTTGCTCCCCTCCCAATTATTTATGTTGCTTTAGTTTCACTTGGTTGAAAAATCTACTGCTACCCAGATATCCAGTTGAAAATAAAAAGCCACCAGTCTATGTAGACTGTGATGCAACACAGCATACTAGAGATGACACATTCACAGAAGCCTAATGGAGAAAACTAACACACAAAACAGAACAGCAACAACTCCATAAATATACAATGTGCCTGCCTCCTTGATTTCTATTCAACTTTAAACCAAAGTTAACCTCTAGGCAGGTTAAAGGAGTATCTGAGCAACATATGGAGAATGAGTGCTTGCTACAGCAGCCAGAAGAGGAAGGTCACTGGATTCAATCCTGTAATAAAGAAAAGAAAACTCAGTTCAGGCTTTCTGTATCCAAAATATGAATCTTACAGGCAATGATCACTTCTACACTACCAAAACACCTCAGCACTTAAGGGCTCACCCTGGCCATAAAGAACAGGGTAAAGAGCTCAAAGGAAAAGAAGCTTCGAAATGCAAAGGAAACCAAGGCACAGACACAGGAAAATACCACAGCTGACCTGACATTTATCTAGGGACAGTGTGTACAAGAAATATAATTTACTAGTAATAATAGTCTGTGTGAGTTTTAACCAAACGTATTTCTATAATACATGCTTTAAGTAGTAAATGTCTTAAAAATACATCATACAAGAAATATTCAAAGCATGGTGACCCATATCTGTCGTCCTGCA
The DNA here is from genome assembly GCF_014885135.2 of Alexandromys fortis. Classification (NCBI taxonomy): domain Eukaryota; kingdom Metazoa; phylum Chordata; class Mammalia; order Rodentia; family Cricetidae; genus Alexandromys; species Alexandromys fortis. The sequence continues at coordinate 3,140,505 of NW_026067978.1, read as the reverse complement.
GTAGGGAGACTGAGGGAAGAATGGTGTAGGAGGTCCTTCTTTCTATGTGTTGTTTGTATTGGCTAATGGATAAAGAAAGTGCCTTGGCCTTGATAGGGAAGAACTTAGGTAGGTAGGCAGGTAAAACAGAACTGAATGATGGGAGGAAGAAGGGCAGAGAGAGAGAAGCCATGGATCCTCCACCTCAGATGGACACTGGTTAGAATCTTGCCGGTAAGCCACTGCCACGTGGCCATACATAGATTAATAAAAAATGGGCTAAATCAAGATATAAGAGTTAGCCAATAAGAAGTTAGAGCTAATGGGCCAGGCGGTTTCTAAATGAATACAGTTTCTGTGTGGTTATTCTGGTATAAGCTAGCCGGGCAACTGGGACAAATAAGCGGACCCTCACCCTGCAACAGAAGAGAATCACAAGTTTGAGGTAAGTTAAGCTACAAAGTGAAGCCTTGTCTCAAAAAGAACAAAAAATTAAAAACTCAATTTTCAGAAAAAGAAAAACGGTCAATGCATTTAGAAAAAAATATACTTAACTTAAGGAATTTGAAGAAAAAAATCATATGCCAGCTCAGGAGCAACAGTTCTGAAAGTCTGCTGCTAGTTTGGCTAATAGATGGCTTCTTGTGATTATACGAGTTCAGACTCTACTTTCCAGACAGCATTTAGTGTTACCAAAATTATGTGTGTAATTTAATGTGGATATCCTTTAATCAAACACTATACTATCAGGAGTATAATTTATTCTACACAGGTCAAAATTCATTTTTATTTCAGCATTGGTTTATAATAACAAAAATTATAAACCATAAATTATAAATTGGAATGCTATACAATCATCAAAATGAGATGTAACAGTATGCATCCATATAAAGAAATATTCAGGCTGCACACTAACAAAGTACAAACCAGTTTCTTTTTTTATACATTTTATAATCCAGCAACAATAAATAATGTCAAGAGTGTTAATGTTTGGGTTTAAGTTGAGGAAAAGATAATGGTAATTTGCTTTGCATTTTAAACAAAATGTATCATGAACTTGGTTATATGTTCATTATTTTAAAAATTAAACTAATTAAAAAATTAATTTTTTAATTAATTAAAAAATTAGTTTAATTTTTAAAATATTAATACAGATCTCTCTCTCTCTCTCTCTCTCTCTCTCTCTCTCTCTCTCTCTCTCTCCCCCCTACTTCCCAGGAAAGTAAGATTATATTTTTTTATTTTCCAAATAGAGAAAAATCATTCTTTAAAAGCCTCATTGGAACTTATACAACCTTTGGTACAGAATACAAACAGTATTGAAGTCAGAAAAATTTGGAGGCATTCAAATTCCTGTTCAGTCCTAATATGTGACAAAGGACATATTTATTTACAGAATGGGTCATTTCCAATTTGGATATTGCCTACACACTAAGAATGACTAAAACAATTGGGCAGGGGGGATGATACATACTCTTGTAGAAGTATTTACTTATGTGTGAGGCTGTAGGGTGAATCCCCAGAATGAATGACAAAACAAAAGTTTAGACTTTAACTTAGTTTGTGATGAACAGTAGATTCTAAATGATTGACACTGATCCCTTTTCCTTTCATAGAAACTGAATTTAGGAAAAAAAATCTTTAATTCCTTCAATTAGAATATTATCATGCACACACTCATAGAACATACAAGAGCTAACAGCACATAAAGGAATAAGGTTACATTATGCTTAGGAACCAACTTTTTTCCTCCTTAATTAGCATTTCAGATAGTTCTTATTTTCCAGGGAGTTAACTATAGAGTAGACCAATATACTATAAAGATTGTGTGAGGAACAGTAACCTGCAGTAAACAACAACTACAAACCAAGCATCTTTACTTCCATCAGCTCATTAAAAGGCAAGACAAATGCTTACAATAATGTATCTACAACAAATTTAGTAAGTAAAACATGAATAGTTACTTTATCTATAAATAAAAATTTGGGTTTAGGCCAGGCAGTGGTGGTGCATGCCTTTAATCCCAGCACTTGGGAGGCAGAGGCAGGTAGATCTCTGTGAGTTCGAGGACAGCCTAGTTTACAAAGCGAGTTCCAGGACAGTTAGGACTGTTACCCTGTCTTAAAAAAAAAAAAAAAAAAAAAAAAAAAAAATTGTTGAATTCCCTCTGCCTATATTCTTGACAAACTACAGGAATGGTGCAAAGGCCGATGCATCTCTATTAGTGGTGACAAAAATTTGCTTTCCTAGAACAAAGAGAAACTTGGCAGTGTACAACTTCTAATAGGAAAAAGCACACAAAAACAAACACAAAAAGCAGTTATGAGGAACATGACAAGAGACACAGCAAAGTCAGAAAAGGAATCATGAACATACCCAAGAACTACTCCTAGCTCCTTGACATGAACACGCATCTGTCCCCTCAGGTACTCAGACAGCATTTTGCTCTTGAAGTATAATTCCTGTAACCGGTCTTCAAGGTGCATTACACACTACAGTTAGGGAAGAAACAAACTCTGTTAGAAAACTCATTCTAATTCTTTTGAGTAATGTCAAATTTCTTTCCTTGGGGAGAGGGCCTGAGGGATAACAACAGGATTTCGCCTATGTATCTGAGGCTGTCTCTGAACTCTCTACATAGTTCAGGGTGGCCTCAAATTCTCGGGTGCTACATTACAAGTAGGTACCACCACATCCTGATAGCAAATTTCAGAGCATTAAGTTTTACACAATTCCACTTGACCATTCCAAGATGAATTTATGTTCAGAAGAAATTAAGGATGTAGTTTTAGAAGAAAAGAGGCATAAATCTGTTTCTGGTTACTATCAGAGATGAAGTCCCAAGAAATTCTTTTTTCTAAACTGCAATAAAATCGACCATCTCAAACATTTTCAAGGTACAACTCACCAGCATTTCAGACGTTGTACAGTGATCATCAATAATCATTTACAAGACTTTAGGAACATTTTAATTTCAAATCTGATATACATACTCATATTTCAAATGTATACGTATACATATATACTCACATACATATATTCTCCCTTTCTCTCTCTCTGAGTAAAAAACAAACAGTTTATAATAGCTCAAAGAAGGAACAGTAGACCTTGGTGAATGAGGTTTATAACCTAAGATAATAAAACTTAAAATACCTACATTTTATATTTTACAATTAATTTATACATGTTTCCTAAAATAGATGAATATTTCATACAATTGATATATGTTTGAGGGGAAAAATGTGAATTTCAAGTAATAGACGGTGAATTCCTTTCCAATGAAAATAAACTACAAAAGCGCCTGATAAAAACTTGTTTTGCAAACCAGAAGGTAGTAACATATGCCTTTAATAACAGCCCTCAGGAGCTAGAGGCAGGTGGATTTTCAAGTTGGAGGTTACCCTGGTCTACAAGAGTGAGTTTGAGTTTCAGGACAGCCAGGGCTACATGGAAACACCCTGTTTTAGAAAAACCAAACCAAAACCCAAATCCCAAAAAACCAACACTTGTTTTTATTACCAGAAAACACAACTGAATGGATGTGGGGGTTCATTGCTTGTGTTGTGATATGTATCTCATTCATAATTCCTGTTTAGGCTAAAAATGCCTTATGAAAATGTTAGGTGTAGAATATGTATATCATATAACAGACAATATCATTTACCTTATTAACTTGGGGGGCGGGTTCAAAACAGAGTATCTCTGTGAAATAGTCCTGGCTGTCCTGGAACTCTCTTTGTAGACCTCAAACACATACACGCTTGCCTCTGTCTCCCAAGTGCTGTGATTAAAGACATGCGACACCACTGTTCGGCTTTTACTTATGGGGTTTTTTTTTGTTTGTTTTGTTTTTTGTTTTTCAAGACAGGGTTTCTCTGTAGCTTTGGAACCTGTCCGGGAACTAGCTCTTGTAGACCAGGCTGGCCTCGAACTCACATAGATCCACCTGCCTCTGCCTCCCGAGTGCTGGGATTAAAGGCATGCACCACCACCGCCCGGCTTTACTTAAGTTTTTTAATTGGAGATGAAGTCTCACGTTTGGCAGGGTAGCCACAAACTTGCTATAAAGTACAGGCTGACCTTGAACTTCTGGTTCTCTTGCCTCTGCCAGCTAAATACTGACATTACAGGCACCACCACTCTTGCTTTATGAGGTGCAAGGAATCAAACTCAGGGCTTTGTGCATGAGAGGCAAGTAGTCTCTACCTGAAGCATATCTCCTCCTCCAAAACAGAACATTTAAGAATATATAGTCGGAGAGACATTAAGAACATCTACAATGTTTAACTATAAACACCATCCACTTGGGAATTTTTCATCAAAACCTATTTACCCAATAATGACTTCTTCTTCCCTCCTTCCTCCCTCTAGTAACTACTACTTTATCTCTAGAGATAAACTATAAAACTTACAAGTACACAAAGAGGAAAACTCTGTGACATAAAATGAGAACAACAAAGTGATTCTTTAAATATACACCAAAAACATGGGCAACAAAAGGTTTAGCTCTAAGTACAGGTCTTTCATCCAGGTTGAGTTCATTTTTAAATATGACAAAATAAAGACTGAAAACTTCTAAAAAAATGTGGCCATCTTTTGTTGTAAACACTTTTCCTTGTTGAATGTGGTCTTAGCACTATTACTGAAACCAATCTTATATAAGAAGGTTTAATTCTGGGCTCTTCAATCTATAATGAATGAAGAATGAATCTGTCTATACTCTGGTCTTTATGCTACTACTACTACTACCATATTTTGATTGTAGCAGCACTGTAAGTTTTGAAATTAGGAAGTTTGACTTCTTTAATTTTGCTGTCTTTTTTTATCTTACTGTTGTTTTTTAAAATAGGGTCTTCCCAGTATGCAGCTTAGATCTTCTAAGAAATTATAGACATGTACCACCACGTGGCTACTTTATCCTCAAAAGTAGGGTACCTTTGGCTCAATGAGTTCCCCTGATGTTCTATATGACTGGATTAAGATGGGCTTTCTATTCTTTATAAATTTTTTTGGATTTATTTTCTTTTTATTTATATGGATGTTTGCTTGCATGTATGTATGTGTAACATATGCATGCAGTGCCCACAGAGGCCATCATATTCCCTGGGGCTGGAGTTTCAGATGATTGAGCCCAGGTCCTCTGGAAGACCAGTCAGGAATCTTAACTGCTAACCCATCTCTCCAGCTCTAGGTTTTCTATTTTTTGAAAAGTCTTTCATTAGGATTTTGATAGGGATACTATTCAATTTGTATGTCAGTTTGGGAAGTAATGACAATATGAAGTCTTCCAACTGTGGTTTCAGACAAATACAGGGACAAAGAGGTCTGCTCTTCTTCTAGTAGGAATAGCCTGGGTTGTGTTGTACGGCAGGTCATTTGGTACATGATGGGATAGTGGTGGGCTATCAGTTTATTGATATTTAGAGTGGCCATTAAGCTGAACTGAACCAAAAGAACCTTAAGTTTTCCAATTCACAGATTTGGGTGTTCCTGTTATTTATTCCTTCTTCTATCTCACTTATGTAACATTTCCCATTTACAACACCTTTTCTTGATCATTAAACAACCTGGGTTTTTACTATTCTAAGTAGAAATGCTTTCTTTCCCCTCACCCTTGTTTTTTTTTTTTTTTTTTTTTTTATGAGACAAGACAGTCTTGAACCTAGTATGTATAACTGAAGTTGTTCCTGAATAATCATCCTCTGTCGCTGGAGTGATCACAATGCCTAGCTCAGAACTACTTAATTTTCATTTCAGGTTGCTCACAGTTAATATATAGGACATATTATTTTTTCATGTTTTTCCTGTCTGAAAATTCTGTTTTTCTCATGAAATGTGTTTTCTAGATCATGTCATCTGTAAATAGAAATAAAATCTATCTTCCTTTCCAATTTTGAAGTATGTTGTTTCTGTTCTCGCTTAGTTGCTCTGGCTAAAACTTAAGTGCCATGATGGAGTTAAAGTGGTTAAAAATAGGTTTCTTCATTACTAATCATGGGGACACTTAGTCTTTTGATACTGAGCAATGCTGTTGGGTATTTGTAACACTGATAGAGAGAGCTTTTGTGAACTTTTACAGTTCTTACATGAGAGAGAATGAGCTCTGAAAGTAGGAGAAGGTCTCAAGAGGGTATCATTGTCATGAAGTGGAAATATTCAAATGATATGATTATGGGGTTCTGAAATGACACCCTACACCAGGAATACTGCACGTTATCAAAAATCTGGCTGTTGAAATCAGATTGCACAAATCTGAGTGCATCCCTTTCTTTCTTAGCTCACAGATAGCCTCAGTAATAGATTGTTTCCTATTCATGAAATGGAGAAACCCATTATCTGGGTACATGTAATAGGTTATAGTGAAGGCTCCTTCTCACTGTGTTGTCACATGGTGGAGACAGAACAGTCTCAATCTCCTTCTTCCTTAGTAGACCACTAGTCCTCCCACATGAATCAACACTCAAGACCTAAACAACCTCAATTAATAACCTAATCTAACCTTCCAAAATATCCCAGGTTTAGATTCTATCTCCACAATGGTTGGCGGTAGAAGAGGACAATCATTGTAATACTTCTTTCAATAAAGCGATGATAAAAGCTAGTAAGAATACTTAATGTGTGTACACAGTAAGCCAAGTTCACTTAGCAGAATACTCAAAGTCATTCAAGCCTTACATTACTTACAAAGTTTGGAGACAAATTATGTTTATAAAGTTGAAGAGTAGAATGAAGCAGGTTGGAAACAAGACTAGAAACCAACACTTCCTTTCCCAATTTATTATCTGTTACTCGTCTCTGACTGCTGGCAATCTGAACAGTCCATTTATCCATATCAGCTATTATACAGACAGCTTCTGCTATTGGTTCATCCAACACTGGATGCTGGAAAGAAAAGAATTCAGTTTATGATAAGCAAAGTTTTCAAAAAGTAATGTAAATAGAACAAGCCAATTTTTAAAAAGCAGGAAAAAATGTATTAAGTAACAGTATTACCAAGGAATCTTTGTTAAAAAATGGAATAATAACAAATACATTGAAGTAGTTTATAGAAATCATTGCATATCTTTGTATTCATTAATAAATCTTTGTGTCCTTAAATCTAGAAATGAATGTTCCCAAGTCTTTTTGATCAACCAATCACAAATGTGTATGCCAGACAACTAAAACAGTTCTTAGTTTTAAAAGACTGTATCTTTCAAAATAAGACAGACTTTTTTCCTTTCTTTTTGACAGTAACTTACTTGTACAAATGAAACAATAACAAAATTTTGTACTATCAGTCATCAACATGCCTCGGGACCATAGGAGTAATTTGATGATGCCATGAAACACATTATTGCCTCTGTACATTAACTCTTCTATTTTTCCAGGACATGTAGGCAGAATATAGACATAGGTTAAAGGAGGAGTCAGACCATATGTGCTGGCCTGACTTATCAACACACATTGACAAATGCAAACCACTTCCCTACATACAAACACTCTACCATACACCTATTGCTCTTAGATCTACATAAAAATGGAGGACTGAAATGCTCAAATCAAGGTGACTGTCAAAAGTACAAAGGATCTCTTTTATTCTGTGTATCTTCATCTCGCTTGATATCTTTATCACACAGTATGTTCATAATTATGATAGTAGAAAGCATTTTAATTGACTGCCTCAGTTTGCTTTCTATTGCTGTAATGAAAACCATGGCAAAAAAAAAAAAAACTTTGGGGGAAGATTGGTTTTATTTAAGCTTACAGTCATAGTCCATTATCAAGAAAAGTGACAGGAAATTGAAGCAGAAACGTGAGGCAGCAACTGAAGCAGAGACCATAGAGGAACACTGCTTACTGGCTTGTTCAGCCTGGTTTCTCATACATCACAAGACTACATGTCCAGGGTGGTGCCACCCACAAGTGGGCTGGACCCTCTCACATCAATCATTAATCAATAAAATACACCACAGACTTGCCTATAGGACAATCTGCCAAAAATAATTCCTTATTGAGGGTACTTCTTTCTAGATGACTCTAGCTTGTATCAAGTTGGCAAAAACAAAACAACCATAACAAAACAAAATAAACATTGACATATAGGTAAAAGGCCATCAGGCAGAAGGCTATACTTTTTGACTTTCCTCAAGGCAAGTCAAAGCCTTTATACAAAGATTAAAAATGGAAATTAAGTATGCAGCATACCTATCAGTAATACAGTCCTGCAATGCTGGCTACTTCACTATATTTTATTATTAAGATAGGTTATGGACATTTAAAAAATAAAAACAAACAAAACCTCTGGCCATAAAGAAGAAAAACAAAAACAAGAGTTAATGGACTTACTTTTACCATTAAGTGTGGCATCCTCAACATCCATCCCTTTACCAGTTAATAAACAACTACTCTGAATAATATTCTTTCCTAGACAGTAGACAAGGAAGCTATAAATATTTTAAAAATATAAAATAAATATCTAATTACAGATTAAGCAGGAACTACTGGAGATGCAGAAGAAAAAATACTGCAATGTACTTATGAGCTGCAGGTAAGAGAGGAGAGGAACATGGACAGTTCTTTCAGAAGAAACATTATGAGAAAGCTGCAAGTAAATGCACTTGGATACATTTTTGAGAAATGATACTGAAAAATGGGAAAGAAAAGCAGTAAATAAAAAGGCTGGAGAGAGCAAGACAGGCTGACACATACCTGTTATTTTGAAACTCAAGACTAAGGATTGAAAATTTTAGGACAGTTTGTGCTATAAAACAAGATTGATTCAAAACCCAAAAAACAAAACAAACCCTCACACTACCAACACACAAAAACAAGCAAACAAATACCATCACTACCACAATATAAAGCCAATGATTTAGAATAGAAGGAGTTTCCACATATGAAAAGAGTATCGTCTACAAGATAATCTACCTCATAGTGAAAGACTCCATGGTTTCCTCCTAAGTATGAATCTACAAGAACTCTACCAATACTATCCTAATACTTAAAGACTCAGTGGTTTTTAAGATAAGGAGCAAGATAATACTATCTTGTCACCTTTTCCTTCCATGCAACTCTGGACAGATGTTACCTAATATATTCAAGATTGGAATAGAAAATGTAACACTGTCCACTGATGACATGAACTCTGAATAACACAACTAGTAAGAGGTCAGGAAAGCTACAGAATAAAAGGTAAACACGGAAAATCAATTGCATTTCTATATATAAGCAATAATCTGACAAGGAAATTAAGAAATACACCTTTAATTTCAGAGCTCAGGAGGCAGAGGCAGGTGGATTTCTGAGTTTGAGGCCAGCCTAGTCTAAAGAGTGAATTCCAGGACAGCCAGGGCTATGCAGAGAAACTCTTTCTTGAAAGACAAAAAAGCAGAACCAAACAACAACAACAATAATAGAAGAGGACTACTCTTTTGGATCTCTCAATTTCTGATGCTATGAGTAAAATATTTTCTATATTTCAAATTTCCATTTGGTAGATCCCTAGAATTCAATTCTTGTCTTCTTCACAGTGATAAATTCAGTGTCACAGATGCTATATATGAGGTGATAGATTCAGAGAACAGTGACTATGTCACTAAAATACAAGGAATTCTGGGTTGTAATAGAGAAAAAGAGTTTGCTTTAAATATATTCAGAAGCTATGAAGGTAGCTCACCTGCACAGCATGAGATAAATCTGAATACAGGCACTGACGGAGCTTCTCATCACTTCCAATTCCTTGAAGAACAAAATCAGGAACGTAAGATGAGCAGTAGCCTCCCAGCAAGGATCTTCCAAAGTTGGCAATGTTGGGCTGAACAGCACTCACTTCAATTAATTTTGACCTGAAAGAAAGATGATCAAGGAGGGAAATCTAGTTAAGTAAGAAACATTTTTTATCAGTCGCAGAAGATGGGGTGGAAAAGGTTATGAACCTGACAAGTCTGTCTTTCCAGTACCCTTGCTTTCTATGAAGTACATACAGAATAAAATCAGCCTTATATAAAAACTAACCTAAACACTAAAGCAGACCACAAAATACTGTTCTCTCCTGGAGGAGGTCTGAAGAACAACAAGAGTCTTTCATAACAGACTTTAGGAGGCTATCCTTTATAAATATTTGTAACATATTTCTAACACAATCAGATTATGAAAATCACTGTGTAAAACAAAGCAGCTAAATATCTTGGTCTGTAACGTTCCAAAGCAGGGATAGTCTCCTTGCATACCTGATTTCAAATACATATTCTCTCTTTGTTCTCAAGTATTCTCCCTAAGTGCCAGGCTTGTCATAGGTCCACTGTGGGATAGATACATGCATAACTCATTCCAAAATGGTTGGCAAACTAAGCAGAGACCAATTTCCTACATCTCACTTGTATTTTTTTTTTTTTTTTTTTTTTTTTTGGTTTTTCGAGACAGGGTTTCTCTGTGGTTTTGGAGCCTGTCCTGGAACTAGTTCTTGTAGACCAGGCTGGTCTCGAACTCACAGAGATCCGCCTGCCTCTGCCTCCCGAGTGCTGGGATTAAAGGCGTGCGCCACCACTGCCCGGCCTCTCACTTGTATTTTTAATGTTTCTCTGATGTCTTCACTAGGGGAAGTGAGGAACAGTTTTTAATTCTCCCTATTAGTAAAAGAATTTGACCAGTATAATGATGTTAAAAATTATTTTAATAATCGTTATTTTGGATGTAGGTGCATGAAGTCAGTGAAAAACCCTTGGGAATCAGTTCTCTCTTTCCACTCTTGGGTTATGGGATCAAACTCACTCCAGTTCATGGGATCATCAGGCCCATATGGCAGATGCTTTTTACTGCATAACCATCTTGGAGTCCTAACCTCTTTTTAAAGTTAGTTACTGTCAATCTCTAGAGACTGGCTAAACAAAAAGAAAGCACATGCTTCAATAGGGGTTGTTTCAGATGGAAACTTTCTACTTACCCAGGAAAAGGTATTTCATCCTCTTCTGCCCAGTCTTCCTGCTCCCCTCCACAGTAACTGCCAACTTGTCTCCTTATATCAGGACCTGTGTCTTCACTCTCACTATCTCCAAGGGCACTATCTGAACTTTCATTTCTTGGAATGTCCCACTCAGTTCCTACAGCATTTGTTTTATCTGAACTCTCTTTATCCCCATGGGGGATAAGAATAGAGAGGGTGCCTCTTTGGTCCTGCTGAGGAAAGCAGGCATTACATGAATCTTGGTGAACTGTTTCTATACATTTACAAAATTCACTTTTTTGTTTGTTATTTTTTGTATATAGTCTTTTTGGGAACTCTAACATACAGCAATACTCTTTACTATCTGTACTTGTTTTAACAGGAACATCATCAATAGTCCTAGTTTCAATTGAATCATCATTAAAATATTCATCAAACAAGCTCATGCTTTCTGGGTCTGAATGATTCCAACAAGGAAGCTCACAGGATTCTCCAGAAACCATGTTCGGTGTGCCAGACTCTCCAGATTGGTCCTTAGTTATTTTACTCTGTTGATGCTTATCAGTCACCCCTCTGTCTTCCTTCAGTGGTTTGCTGTGATGTCTATTAATCTGATCCACCACAGCCTGACTCCGAAGTTCAGTATCTGAATCAGGTGACATAGAATCTCCAATCAAGAAAGTAACCTTTGTCTGAGTTACCTCACAGGAAAATGCACTAGGCACAGTCTTATCTGGAGGTTTCTTTTCCACAACTATCCCTGTGGATCTCATCACTGTGCCTGTGTGATTATCTGAATCCAGCAATTCCTTATTCTGCCAGGATTCTTCTGTTGGCTCCAAGCCTGTCTCTGGCAACACACATTTGTCTGCTGGAGCAGATCCTGTACAAACAACTGTTTCTAACTTGTTGTCAAGGCAAGTTCTTAATTTATCTCTGTACTGTTTAATATCAACATTTTCTTCTTGGCAGTCAGGAGAACTCTTTCGGCATTCATCTGTAATTCCCAGCAATTCCTTAGAGTTGTCTTGAATATCTTCTCTCTCTGGTTGTGACACATTCTCTGTATTTTGCCCAAGGAGTGGATGACTGCAATATTTACAGTTACAGCTAGGAGTTCTTGTCTCTTCTGACTCCTTAAAGAGCAAGCTGCTTTTGTTTCTGTGCATTGTGATCAGTACATACTCTGACTCCTCTATTTCCCCTTTTTCTAAAGTGGTAGTAATCACTGTGCCTGGCATAACAATGGCTTCATCTTCTCCATTTTCTAAAAGATGCGTTTCTTGAAGTTCAGAACATCTTATGAAATAAGTAAGAAAATAAAGCAGCCTCTGGACCAGGTCTTGTCGTTTGCCAACGACTACAGTTCTTGCTAAACGTACAGGAGACCCAATAGCGCCATATAAATCTCCTGCAATAAAAAGACCACTTAATAAACATGCAGACTTTCAGTTATGATAAGCCTTCTCATACAAGTTCAGATTTTAGCCTCTTTAAAAGATGACTGACTATTCAAGAAAGCAGAGTAAAATTAGTGATTTTAACCTGGGAGAAATGTGAAAAGAGGGACTTTTCTAGCTGTGCTCTTAAACAGCTTCTGTGGTTTTAAAGCCTCGAAGAATTAGTTCTCAAAGTCAAACTTATTAAGAATATTCTATACATCAGTTGCCACACAAAGGAGCTTTATTGGCTGAAGACTATTATAAAGGAGGCCATAATCAAATGCAGACAGGAGAAAGCATAATGTTGCTGCAGGCATGAAAGGAGAGGGACAGTGGTGGCTTGAATCAGGAGGAGTCATATCATTGTATTTGTACTATGGCTCAAATCAAACTTCAAACCCAAAAGCAAAACAAGAACTCAAAAATGAATATAAATCATCAATATCAATCCCTTTTACAAGTTTTCAATATACACACTTAAAAACCTCTACTTTAATATTATAAAAAAAAAAACAGGCATACTTAAGGAAATCTATGCTGCAGACAGGACTGTAGTAAATGTTCTCTTCTCACTAATAAACTAGCTCAAATATCACAAAATCACCATTCCAAAATAATCCTCCAAATTTTCACTAAATATCCCAAGAACTGAAACTGCTTTGATCTTTGAGTCTGTCATGGCAGCTCCCACCTGAGTCTCCTAGCTTCATCTTCTTAACATTACCCTTTGTACGGTTGTTCTCTAAAAGCCCTCACTTAAGCTCCAGTAACAATAGTTTTATACTTTGATGTTCAGAGTCCCTAACTGTACACTGTACTCAGTCTTTATCTCTTCCAGTACAATGTTTCTCAACTGTGCAAAGATCAAACTCCCCTTCCTAAACTACCACTCACCTTTCACTTATATTTATTACCATTACTGTGAAAATACATGCTGCTTATGGTATTTGACTGTTAACCTCTTGAGACTATGAGAAAACTATTCATCTATCTTTACATTCCTTTATGTTCTTTTCACAGAGCCTTAAATGCAACTATGCACTCAAAAAGTAGCAACAGAATTTGAATTGACTTCATATACTCATAGTTAATAATAGCTAAATAGCAATTAGTGTGCACCTTTCATTCTACCCACAGTTCTTCAGCTGTAAGGAATGGGTGCAGGTATAAGACAACAGGACAATTTAGCAGACATGAAAGGGGAAGTATCAGAGAGACTCTTTAGAATAAAACTGATAAAAAGAAAACACTATATTTAGTTAGTTTTTGCTTAAAAGTAAGTCTTAAGTTTATACACAATAGACAATGTTCAGACTACATACCAAGTTGTGCCCAAAGAGGGTTATATGGATGAGTTTTTGCCAACATGCCCACGCTCTGAGAGGAATGTTTTTCTAAAAATATTTTTATAGGTGGCTGTCCATTTGGCATGACTGTTGGAACCCAAGCAAGATGATTGGTCAAAACTGCAGTAATGAGAGCTGGCAAGAATCTGAAAACAAAATGTATCCTATTATATTCCAATACACACTCATGAAATTTTAAATAAATAAAATGCTTTGTATAACAATGAGGGTGCGTATTCTAAAGTGACTGAATGTCATTTATAAAAAAGAGGGAAGAAGAAAGACAAGTATACCCACTAGGATTGGGGTGGGGGAGTTCATAAATGTTTCCTTGAAGAGCAATTTAACATTTAATATTAAAACATTAACAAGGAAAATTTTCAGATTACAATTACAAAACAAATAAAAGCCTTTTACTTAAACTATGACTCCTTTTCAGTATTTAATCTGCCTAGTTCACTAAGGAATTAATGAACAGTTCCCTAATTTTCAAATTTCCAGATCAGTAATTTACTGAGTAGGAAAAAATAGTAAGTAACCTTTATCATTAAAGAGGATTAAAACATCTGAATCACCATGTGGAGCCTAAAGGGCTTGATGAATAGTAAGAAGAAAACTCGGATAAAATAGCCTACTGAACATCCAGCAGCAAGTCTTCGAGCACTCTGACTCAGCGAGCCTGCTGCTCACTGCATACAGCTGCTCTCTACTTTCCATCAGTGCTTGAGGGAAGTTTCCTTGTCACTCTGAAGAAAATAAAATTCTAACACTGGAATCTGAGTATTTCCTTACATATTTTTTGAGATTTTTTTAAGACAGGATTTCTCTGTAGCTTGAATATTTCCTTACATTTTAAAAACTTTTATGAAACAAAACTATCATGAATGAATACAATTCACACACACAAAAAAAAAGTTTACAATCCTCAGGGGATTGAATTTTAATTAAGCATAAAGATAATTTTTATTACATATGTTCATAGAGTGTTGTGATGCTCTTCCATATTCCATCACTGAATCATCTTAGAATAGTTTGACTATTAATAAGAAATAATTGTAGAGGTTGGAGAGATGGCTCAGCAGCTAGGAGCACTACTGGCTGCTCTTCCGGAGAACCCGGTTTAATTCCCAACACCCACATGGCAGCTCACAACTGTATGTAACTCCAGGATCCAACACCCTCACAAAAACATACATACAGGTAAAATACATAAACATTTTTTAAGAAATAATTATAAACACAAAGAGTTATCCAAATTTCATAATTAAATTTGCTTTCAAAGTAGATATATAGTAATAGCAAAATAACATATGTAACTAAATAAATAAAGCAAGCCATACTGATTTTTGGAGGCATTTTCCATTAGAAAAGTGAATTCCTTCATGAAACGATGGCAAAGCTGGTTTTTTTCAGGAGTCCCTGACATCATTGTAAGCCATACAGGTTCTCCAATTCTTGGCATTGTGTAAAGATTACAAATTGTTGTTCTAAAAAGAAGAAGACACATTGTAAAATTTATGGTTCTCCAAATAACATACTCTTAAAGGCTTACTGCCAGCTGACTATTCACACCTAGACTATTAGAGCTTCTGAGGAAAGAAAAAAGAAATGTCAATGAGCCTCACTTTTCCTTCTTTGCCATCAGCTATTAGCATGGGAAGTATATTTTGTAGGTAAAGGTGAAATATGCTGGCTCAGACCCTGGTGCTGGCACTTCCCGCACTAATACTGCCCTTATAGCACATTAGTTTCCTACTTTGGTCATCAGTTTCTTCCATCTGTAAGACCAAAGGAGAGTTCTAGGTACTCTCTAGAGCCCTTTACATACCCTACAGTTCTAAATTATACATTCTACTTAATCAACTGCAAATTATCAGCACATACAAAAGAAAACTGCTAACCATCTACCTAAACACACTACTATGGGTTACCAGGCTAGCAACTAGTAAGCTTCAGGAGGATGAGAACAGCAAACACATACGGTTTTATTTTATGTCTCTCTACTTTCTGCAGTTTTTCCTTAGATCAACGCCAGGAAAGACTACTGCACAATCACTATAGTGTGCTCCTAGCTGTCCTGTGACATACTCTATCATAAAGCCTTCAAAGCATATTTGTCAATTCTTTTCCTTTTATGTAAGCAACCAAATCTGTATGTATATTTACTATACTAACCAGCTCTGTAAAAGCTGAGTTTTAGAAGCTTTAGAAACAAGTAAATTTGAAAACAGAACCACCATGTCCTCCCTTCCATCCTCTACATGAGCATTCTCAAGCACATCTTCCAGTCCTGATAGAAATGCACAACATAAGCAATGTCTATGCAGTAACACAGTTGGAACATGAATTCCAAGACTGGGGAACTGAAATGGGTTGCATTAAATAGACTCAAGTGACTGGGCACAAACTGTATTCAGTAGCACTGCCCTAAAAAGTTCTTTAAACTCTCCAAAAATTCTATTACCTTTCTCAGTAAATTTCTTTAGCACTTAGAATCTAAAAGGGAAAATAATTCTTTTGCCCATACAGCTTGTCATTTAGCAAAAACTTTATCATTATTGAAAAAGAAAAAGAGGAAGAGGGAAGAGACAGAGATGTATGGAGGTCAGAAGACAACTTCTGAGAGTCAGTTCTGGATTTCCACCCTGGTGACACAGGGTCTCTCTTGTTTTTACTATGTTGCATAATCCAAGCTAGCTGGTTCATTACCTTACAGTCAATCACCCTTTCTCTAGCTTCTATCTTGCAGTAGAGGTACATCTGGTCTTATCATGTAGGTTCAAGTGCTCAAACTCAGGTCATTAGGCTTAAACAGCATGAGTTTTTACCTGCTGAGTTATCTCACTAGCCCACACACAAGGTCATTAACTATTTAACCAATATTAACACAATGTACTAACAAATATGAAGACAATGCACAATACACAAAATAGCAGACATGCCACTTTGGAAAGTTCTTGGGAGAACATAAAAAAATCATCACTGCAGAGAACGTAAAAATAATTAAGAACTAAAGACATTTTGTTGAGCATGGTAACACATATATGGAATTTTGGCCCTTGCCAGGCAGAGGCAAAAATACTGCTTTAGCTTAGTATGGGGTCAGCCTGACCTAGGAAGTAAGTCCCAGACCATTCTGTCTCAAAAATCCCCAAACAACAATGAGAAGTTAAAAGTATTTTAAATAAGGTAAAACTAAAACTTTTGTAACAAGAATTTTATAGATTAAGAATTCTATAAAAATTAATATAACAAATTACTAATAAAAATAAAGTTTTAATTTACATTTCATATGAATGAGTGCTTGCTGACTGGATGTACTTGTACCACATGTGTGCCTGGTATCTGCTGAGGCCAAAAGAGGGCATCATATTCCTTGGAACTGGAGGTATAGATGGTTGTGAGCTACCGTGTGTGTGCTGAGAACCAAACATGGGTCCTCCTGAAAGAGCAGTATGTGTGCTTAACTGATGAGTCATCCATCATCTCTCAAGACTCCTGTGGTGATTTGTAAGAAAATGGCCCCCAAAAGGAAGTGGCACTATTAGGAGGTGTGGTTTTCTTGGAGTAGATGTGGTCTTGTTGAAGGAAGTATGTCACTGTGAAGGTAGGTCTTGAGGTCTTATATATGCTCAAGCTATACCCAGCATCTCAGTTCATTTCCTGTTGCCGCACCATGTCTGCATGTATACAGCCATGCTCTCAGACTAAACCTCTGACACTGTAAGCTGCCAATTAAATGTTTTACTTTATAAGAGTGGCCGTGGTCATGATGTCTCTTCAGAGCCACACATCCTAAGATGCTCCCAGATACACATGTTAAAATTTAGTTATGATGAACTCCTTTTTTAAAAATGTATTTAAATTTATTTCATGTGCATTGGTATGAAGGTATCAGATCCCCTGGAACTAGTTACAGACAGTTGTAAGCTGACATGTGGGTGCTAGGAATTGAACCCAGGTTCTCTGGAAGAGCAGCCAGTGCTCTTAACGGATGAGCCATCTCTCCAGTCCTGATGAACTCATTCTTATAGTGACTTTACTAAGCCTAAAAATATGCATGTCTTAACAAGGCTAGAAAGGTTTCACTTGAAAAAGCTATCCCTATACCTATCCTGAGAAAATAAACCATACATCTGCTCAAACAAGAAGTTCTTCTCATATCTGTTTCTCAAATGGTATAATATTAAAAGTATACCCCAACAACTCCCAAACATAATTTAATAACATAACTGCCTTACTGATGACACTCTCATATAGTCATGAGACAAGAGAAATTTAAAGAGTTGCATTTCCAGAATTCTGGAGATTAAGGCAAGAGGATCACAAGTGCCAAGTTAGCCTTGGCAACACAGTAAGACCCTTTCTGAAAAACAAAGAACAAACACAAAACACAATGACAACAACAAAAAAAAAATTTAAAAAACTAAGTCTTATTTAAACAAGTTAAACTATCTTTTTATATAAATAAATTAATTTACATATACTATAAAACAGCTCTGTATTGTAGCAAAGTGAGGAATAAAGTACCTGAATTCAGTTAGGGCATCAACTATGCGATTGTATGCCAAACTTCTCTGGCTGGCATCAGCTGATCTCCGGCTCATTTTCATAGCCTTGAAAACAATCATTACACAATTAATTCTTACACTAATTATAGTCACAACACTGGAGGAAAGACAGAACCTTAATACACCTTATCTACAGAGGCTTTCTCTACTTACTATTAGTTTGGTCATTAATGAATGTTACAAAATTTAAAATTTTTTTTTTTTTTTTATTTTCAAGACAGGGTTTCTCTGTAGCTTTTTGGTTCCTGTCCTGGAACTAGCTCTTGTAGACNGGAGACTTTTGATGACTGTTTTTATTTCTTTGCGGTTATAGGTCTATTTAATTTGTCTATCTGGTCTTGATTTAATTCTGGTAAATGATATTTATTCAGAAAGTTGTCCATTTTCTTTAAGTTTTCCAATTTTGTGAAGTACAGGTTTTCAAAGTATGACTTGATGATTTTCTGGATTTCTTCCACGTCTGCTGTTATGTCCCCTTTTTCCGTTTCTGAATTTGTTAGTTTTTTTTTTTTTTTTTATTTTCAAGACAGGGTTTCTCTGTAGCTTTTTGGTTCCTGTCCTGGAACTAGCTCTTGTAGACCAGGCTGGCCTCGAACTTACAGGGATCCGCCTGCCTCTGCTGGGATTAAAGGCGTGCGCCACCACCGCCCGGCAAAATTTAAAAATTTCAACTGTTAAAATGTCTCTGTGGTAACAAGCTGCAAAACATCAACACACAAAGAACTTAATGTTTACAGTTTTTCCAGCTATATCAACAAAAACTTTGGTTTTTTGAGACACAGTCTCATTCTGTAACCTAGGCTACCCTGAACTATGTACCCCAGAGTGGTCTCAAACTTTTGGTAATCCTCCTGTCCCAGTCTCCCCACTGCTAGGATTACAGGCATGCATTACCACAACCAGCTACATTTTCTCTAAACAAAACACACAGGAACTCACTAACAGATCATAGTATGTCACAAGAAACATTCTTAATACCTTATGAAAAACCTGAAATACCATTCAACTAAAGGATCTCTCAAGTCAGAACACAGTATTTGCTTATTCCCCTCTGTGTTTCCATCCCAATCAGCACTGAGGAACAAACTGGACAGCTAGGCAGGCTCTATAACTGAAATACTACAACCTTGGCCAGGTACTTGTTTTCTTTCCTATTCTCTCTCTCTGCCTCTCCTTTATGTCTGTCTGTCTCTCTCTCTCTCTCTCTCTGTCTCTCCTCTCTCTCTGTCTCCCCCCTCCCCTCTGACAGAGTTTCTTTGTGTAATAGACCAGGTGACCTTGAACTCACAGAGTTCACTTAAGCCACCTCGTCCAGTCACTTGTTTTTTTAATAGCACATGCAGTGTAAACTGAGGTAGAAAGATAGTGGTTTAGCTTCAGATAGTAGAGGTTAAAAGAGAAAAGGTTAACTTTTTCAATGAGAATTTAATTCTGTATTCTTCATGTAACTACAAATTGATTAAACAAAACTCCACATATTTAAAATTCCATTATTCTAAGCTGAAGACAGAGATCAAGCCTCATAGGTGGAAAGTAAAACTCACTGCTTTATTTAGTGTTAAGAAACTTGCAACTTCCCTATGGTGGGATGCCTTGCCCAGCACTGATGCAAGGGGAGGAGCTTGGTTCTGCCTCTACTTGATATGCCATGCTCTGTTGACTCCCAGGGGAGGCTTTACACCTTTTGAATGGAGATGGAAGAAGAGTGATGGTGGGGGAGGGGAAGGTGTAGAAGGGTGAAAGGGGAAGGGAACTGGAGGATAGGAGGGAGGGGAAACTGTGGTCAACGTGTAAAATTAATCACTCAATTAATTAATGATAAAAAGAAACTTGCAGGACAATGGCAGCACACGCCTTTAACTCAGCACTCAGGAAGCAGAGGCAGACGAGTCTCTACAAATTTGAGGCCATTCTAGTCTGTAAAACAAAAGTTCCAGAACAGCCAAGGAATCCTATCTTAAAAAGAAAAAAGAAAAGAAACTTGCAACTGACAGCATGAATGTTCCTTTAGCAGAATTTAGTGTCGCTAAATCTTGCTGACAACGTTTTAAAACTACATCACAGATCTCAAAAACTAGTATAGACTTCAAAATAATTACCATGGTGCTTAGAAACAAAAATCAATAAATAATGGAAATATTTTGCAAGCTGGTTCTAGAAGAAATGACTTTAAGCTCTATTACTTATTTTATAATTTTCGTATTAAGTCACATACTTACATAAATGTAACCATTCAGTTTCATCACTCTATAACTAATACTCCAGATTGTAGAAAGGTCATTAAAACATGAAAACATTTAAAGTAATCTTTAATGAGTTCTTACACTGTCTAAATTTTATACACAGTGTAAAATTCTTTTCTAAGTAGGCAATGTATACTGCAACCCTGAACCTGAGAGAAAAGTCAGGACTGAGCACCAAACCAGCCTGAGCTGCAGAGTGAGACCCATCTCAAACAAACCAAATCAAACTGAAAGGCCTAACCCCAAATTACAACCACTATAAAAGATTTCAAAGTCACTCAAAATGCTTCAGGTACAAGAACTGCAAATTTACCAACTTTGATGATAAAAAGCTACACAAAAAGAGAGCAGTCAACATATATATAACTTGAAAAATTTAAAAAGCATTTACTCATTTGTGCAGCAAAATTACCCACTTGTTTTTAATTGATTTAATGTAAACAAACTTGTCTCTTCCCTAGAGGCAGAAAATTCTTAGTTAACTACTGAATTCTTGAGGTACATTCTAAATGGTTTCCTTGTCCCCTCCCCCTTTGACACAGGGTTTCTCTGTGTAGCCCTAGATGTCCTAGAACTCACCTGCCTCTGCCTCCCAAGTGCTGGGATTAAAGACATGCACCAACACCTCCCAGCTTGTTTGCCCCCTTTTAAATCTCTTTTAAATATATTACCCAATTAATGTGTCTAAAGCAAACCCTCAAAAGAGCCTTAAAAAGAATGTCAAAACTCCCTAGTCAAGTACTCCGGGTTCTTCGTAACTAAGCTCAGACTATTCACTCCTCCTCCTCATATTCTTTCCAAATGCTGTGGCAGGGATTAAGAACTTCAGTCATAGCTAATGATCAGTTAACACATCTTTGGGGAATCTTTGTCAAGAAATAATCTGGAAAATTCACCAAAACTTTTAACTATAAAGTAACATTATCTGTGAAAAATTACAAATGTCCTAAAAGGAAAATTACTTAAAATGAGAAAAATTACTTAAAATGAGAAAAATTATTAAATATATCTAAAATAATTTATAGTCAAAATAAGATCAATTTTGGAATATAAATTTTCCACATGAATATTACAATGATTATTTTTGTTATTGGTCTGAAAATTTTAAAAATATTAACCAAGAATAATCTCTATCAAGTTGGAATACAATATGAATACAAGCAGCCAGGCCTAGGAAGATTTCCTGCCAACTGCCAAAAAAATCCCCTTGGGCAGAGAAGACATCAAATTGTTTGGCTTCTCCTTTATATCTTATTTCCAAAGGTTTACATATAAACCCCTGACAAAGAGAACTTTTAATATAAGTCCAAATGAAGACTTCACATCAGAAAGTCATATTTGTTTTTCCTCTGTTAAAAACAAAACAAAACCTTCATTCGTTAATTTTTTTTTTAGCTACCTTTAGGTTTTTATCCTGTATTTTCCAATTTTCTAAGGTTAAGCATTTGTTTCCTTTAGTTATCAGAAGCACTTGATATAAACAATTCATTCCTCCTAAAACACTGTCCCAATGGCTTCCCCCCAAAATACTTTTCTCCTGGCTAGACATTCAGGCCAGTCCTTTTCTATTTCCCCTATGCCTTCCTCTGTTTTCAGAAATTTAAAGTATCTGATGACTCAATTCTAGGTGTTCTCCCCTCTTCCTAATAAATCAGTTCCACGCCTTCAACTACCTTCTGTACACTGATAACCTTTCACTTAACTCTAAAATCACAGAAAAATAGAGAAAGGAACATAAAAAAATGCTGCACTATTTTACTTCAAAGCACTTACCAGCACCTCAAAACATATATCCATTTATTCACCTGCTACTTTATGAGCTCAGGACTGCCCATACACTTTTTTTTCAGTTACTATAATTGTCTTTTAGTTCCTGAATGAATAAGCTGTCTTAGACCTTTGTCTAATATAGTAAATTTCTTTAACAACACTGAGTTTGCTAGCAGTTCCTGGAATAGGCTGTAAGGCTTCAAAACAGCTGTCAAAAGTTTGCCAATTGAATAAACATAACTCTTAATAAAAAGAATAAAATGCAAAGTAAAAAATAAAAATAAGGTACAAAGGACTACACTTACCTGTTCTATTGCACTCTTTAATTTGTTCATGTGGCTTTCAAAGAGAGGAAAATGTGAAAAAAAGAATTCATTGAATTTGTTATTTTCATCTTCATCTTTGGACAATGAAAAGATTACCCCAATTGCAATCTTCTTTTTCCTCACAATTCCCGGGTTAGGGCCACAACTTTCATCTGACAGATTAAAGCTTTCTTCTATAGACCTTAAAAATAAATGTTTTTGTTTAAAACACCAATAGTTTATCTCCCTAATAATTCAATGTAGGTGAGCAAAAGCAGTTCTGCTGTTTCATCAAATTAAATGTAAATTTACAATGGTATAACAATTGTTACCTCTTCAAGAAATCCAACTATCTGTTCATTGTTTTCAAAGAAAGTTTATCAGAGTCAAATTGGGAATGGTTAGGAATCTTGTCTTTTACGAGAAGTTTTTAAGAAGCAAATAATCCCAATTCAAAAACAAGCTAAAAATGTCTGAATTTTAAGATAAGAGTAAAGTAAATGAGGAAACATGAAGTTTCTATATCTACAGCTGTACTTTAACACAGGAAAAAAAAATCTTGAGGATAAGCAAGTTGCCGCAACAGAGCCATAAGAAATTAAAACAACAAAATACGTGCTGCAAGAATGAAAGCACTAAATGTAGAAGTCTTGGAAGAAAACAAAGGACTTCAAAATACTAAATTTGGTGCTGGTTTCTTTGCTACACCAGAAAAGTCACAGGCAACAACAGCATAGAATTGATGTTATAAAAATAAAAAATTTGTATCAAAGGACATCATCATCAACAGATGGCACAGCAATCCACACTATGGTAAGAAACATGTGCAAGTCAGGTACCTGGTAAGGAATTAATATCAAAGAAGTCTAACTCAGCAGCAACAAC
Organism: Alexandromys fortis; assembly: GCF_014885135.2. NCBI lineage: Eukaryota > Metazoa > Chordata > Mammalia > Rodentia > Cricetidae > Alexandromys > Alexandromys fortis. The sequence continues at coordinate 3,117,040 of NW_026067978.1, read as the reverse complement.
AACAACAAAAACAAATATGCTAGGAGCAAAGAGTTGAATATATACTACTCTAAAGATGATGTAAAAATGACCAAAAAGTACTTGTAAATTATTTTAGATTCATTAGGATGGCAATTATTAAGGGGTGGTACTGAGAGTGTAGCTTAGTGGTACAATGTGTGCCTCATATGTAAGAGGTTGTGAGTTTCCTTACACAGGACCAAAACAAAACAAAACAAAACCCATGAAGAACATGATGGTGAGCATACAAAGATATCAGAATTGTTTTACATTGCAAATGTTTAATCATACAGTCACTATATGGCAGTTCCTCAAAAATTAAAAATAGAATGACCATATGACTCAGTAAACCCACTTCTGGACACATACGCAACAGACAGAAGGCATGGACTGAAACTTTTATATAACCATATTCATAGCAGCTATTCACAGCAGCTAAAAAGTAGAAACAATCTATGTATTCATGAACAGGTGAATGGATAAAGAAAATGCACTTCTTTTGCATATATATGTATGTGTGCACAGGTGCATAGGCACACAAGTGCTTGCATGTATATAGGTACATAGAGGTCAGAGGTTGACACTGGGTACCTTCTTAATCATTTTGAATCTTATTTTTTGAGATGAGGACTCTCACTGAATCTGGATCTCATCAATTCAGCTAGACTATACGGCCAATAAACTTGAAGAATCCTTTTGTCTTTGCTTTCCCAGTGCTGGGATAACAGGTGCACCTGGATTTTTACATGGAAAATGTGCTGGAGATCTGACCTCAAGTTCTCATGCTTACACAGCAAGCACTTTACTGACAGTGCTATTCCTCCAGTCCCTCAAATGTATCTATAGTGCATTATTTAGCACTACTATAGTGTTATTTAGCAATAAATATGAATTTCTTATATATGCTTCTTGCTACAACATGGATGAACTTTGAAGACATACTAAACAAAATAAGCCAGACAGAAAAGGGTAAGCATTGCATGACTCCACTTGTACAAGGTACTTACAGCTATCAAGTTTATGGAGATAAAAGAACAGCAGTGCTGGAGAGATGGCTCAGCCATTAAGATCACTTAATGTTCTTCCAAATGACCCAAGTTCAGTTCCCAGCATCTATGTTGGGCAGTTCAAAACTACCCGTTACTCTATCCATAGGTGACCCAATGCTCTCTTCTGGCTTTCATGGGTACATATACAAAAGTGGCATGCATTCTCATAGACATACAGATAAACCCAAAACTAAGACTTTTAAACTACAAAAATTTAAAAGTAGAACAAAGGGCAAATAAAGGGTACAGAGTTTTAGTTTGGGAAGATGAAAAAGTTCAGGACTTAAACAGTAGTGATAATATGCTGGTACTTAGTATCACTAAACAGTATGGTAAAAATGATTAAAGTTAGTTTTGTCTTTCTTATCACAATTAAAAAATGTGATAAACCTTTAAAAGTTTTCAGTTACATCTTCAAATACATAAAATACAAGTCACAAGCTCTAAAAACCTTACTTAAATGCATACTTAAGGAATTAGTCAACCTTGGTCAATTCCAACTTACCATCTAGGAAATACCCCATTTTCCAAACTTGTTGTTTGGCTACGTCGCCAGCGTCTCTGGTAGCTGCTAGCACAACTTCGGGTAAGTGAAGAATTTGGGGAGGGGAATGGGGTGATGAGCAAGCTGCTCAAAGATGCTGTTAAGTTAGAAGAACGTGCAATTATTAGTCAATGACTAAACATGGTGACAAGTTTCTTTTTAACAGATTGAAGAACAGAGTAAACCAAATCTTTTATTTCATCAGTTTTTCTAAACTTTCCATTTAACAAGTACTTGGAGTAAAGCCTCAAAGGAGAAAAGCCATTCATTTAAACTATATTTACAAGAGACAATCATTTTTGGCACTGTACAACCCAGAAAAAAAATGCTACTGTAACAAGCTATCACTTCTTAAGTCACTCAAAATGTCCACTAACTTGGATGAACCCTCATCATTTGTAAAGGAAACCTGATGTCATTAGAACTCATTGCAGATGGGTTTTAAGAAGAAAGAACAATTAAAATTAAGTCATTCAAATGGATTTGAATGACTCATGAATTACTCCTGCACAGAATTTTCAAGTCTAACACTTTTTAATAAGTCTTAAGAGTCAAAAAACAGCAGAAACTACACATGACTCTCTGGAGCAGCTAAGATGGCAGACACATAACAGTAGACTCAATTTGTACAGTATATAAATGCCTCAAGGCATCTTGTTGTACATGAAAAATAAATACAATTTTATCTGAAAATTTTAATATTTTCTTGCTTTAAAGTGCTATGTTTATTACTTTAAATTATGTATATGTGTGTGTCTGTCTGTGTCAGCGTATACACATAAGAATGAAGGTGTCAGAGAAGACTAGAGGATCAAATCTGCAGTTCCAGAAAGTTGTGAGCCACCTGACAAGGGTGCTGGGAACCAAACTTGGGTCCTTTGCAAGAAGAGCAGTATGCACTCTTAACCACTGAACCATCTCTCTAGACACTTTTATGTAAATTTTTAATTTTTTCAGAAAAAAAATTCCTGATACAAGAGAAGACTAAAACCTAGAACAAATAGAAACAATGGGTAAGTACTAAAAGAAACAGACTTTATATTCTCAACAACAAATACAATTCAATTAGAAAAGAATGATGAGGGTATAAAGATTTAGGCACTTCCTATCAGAATAGCGTTTTTAGATCCAACTGACCATCAAAATCAGCTGAGCTTTTTATCTTGTTTTTCAAATATTTTGTACTGAATCAGTTTTTGAGAATAGAACTCATGCATCTGAACTTTTTATCTTTGAAAGTTCCTAAAGATCAAAACCCAGGATAAAGTAAAGATTGCAGTTTATACTCAAACTGAATCACAATAAAGTAAAGGTAAGTAAACAACAAGACAAGGCCTACCATAAAGTACAGGAATCAAATTTACAATGTCTTATAAATAGATTGCAAGTCTAAGATGAGGACTCTTCTTATGAATGGTTTGGAGCCCCAACATATACTTCCAGTTTTAACTGAAGATGCCTTTACCTGGCTACCTGCTCCTTATTTTTTAAGACACAATTCAAGAAGCCCTGCCTCTGTTATACATCCCTGGTAATTGCCCCTTGCCCAGGGTAAGCTAGGTGTCTTTCTTTCTTTTCTTTTTTATTTTTTTGAGCACAAATCTATCACTGATTGCACAGACGATTTTTTTCTGCTTTATCACTATACTACTTAACAGCAAGCAGATGTAAGCTGATAGGGCTTTTCTACTTATTTTTTGTTTGTTTGTTTTTGCTATTTTGAGACATGGTTTCTCTGTGTAGCCCTGGATGTCCTGGAATTTTAACTTTGTACACCAGGCTGGCCTCGAATTCACAGAGATCCACCTGTGTCTGCCTCCCAAGTGCTGGGATTAAAGGCATGCACCAACCACCACCCAGCTAGCTAATACTGTTTTAAATAAATTTATGATTTTTGTATTAGGCCACACCAGTAGCTATCCTTGGCCACAGGTGGCCACCAGGTCACAGGTTGGAAATGTTTGATAGGGCATACCACACCAAACACACTTTATAGTCAACATTTAAAATATCAAGTTTAAGAGACTTCTTCCTATCCTTTTCTACAATCCTGTGTGAAATGTCAATATGAACAAACTAGACACAGAATTAGACAATATAGACAGAGATAAAAATAAAATCAATGCCAGCTGACAAGAACCACAAAAAAAAAAAAAAAAGAAAGAAAGAAAGAAAAAAAAAGAAAAGCAGGGTTAGTTTGTAGACCTGACATTACCGGAGCGTGCTATGCCACTGTCTCTGTCCTCATTCGGTTCTCTTCCCGGCATGTCCATTGGGTTGCTGTGAACTACAAATCAAGACAAATGGTCAGTCATAAACTATATTATTATTAAGGTGGATGTTGCTCCTTTTGAATCTCAAACTAGATCATGCTTCATCTCATTGCATTCCTTTTTCAATAGCATGGCACCAACCCAACACTAGGAGCTATTATTCAGTTGAACAAGCTTTCAGATCCATCTGAAGATTTACCATGTGATGCAAAACTATAGAATCCAGGAGTGACTAAAATTAATACATTTAGAACATAACCAAGCATAGATAGATGTTCATACTATTAATGAAAAAGTTACTGAGGCTAAGTGACAACTCTAGTTTACTGATTATATCCATAACAATGTTTAAACATAATAAAGAAGAATTTAAAGCACTGTAATAAATCATTTGATAAATTTGTTTAAATAGTATGACACCAATTTTGTTTAAAAACAGGCAGGAGGGCCAAGGGTGTAAACTAGTGATAGAACACTGGCCTAGATCACATATAAGGCCCTGGATGTGGGCCATTGCATTGGAAAAACAATGAAGTAAAATACAAAAGTAAGTATAAGGTGCTGGCAGGATAGCTTATATATTTTTAAAAACTTGTTTTACAGTCACATAATTTTCTAGGACAAATAGGTATTGCTCATATTTACCATTTACATGTAAAATAAGTTCTAATTAAAACAAGAAATGGGATAGCAGGGTGTGGTGACAATACCCGTAATCCTACCACTCAGAAGATTTAGGTAGGAAGATTTCAAATTCAAGGCCAGCCAGGCCTATGTAGAGGAGATTGAAAATAACAAACAACAATGAATACATCTGTAGACTGCTAATTTCTACTAGAAAATGATAATGCAAGACGAGCATGCAATGTGTGAAAAAGTGGAACATTACTGTGTTCCTGCATATATAAGCAAGGCACACACTTTGTAACAATGTAATGATCTGACTAATTATGCTCACATGCCTTTTATGTAGTGTTAGAACAGTGCTTGTTCATCTAAATCTTAGCTCCAAGAAAAGTTGTCCTTAGGGAAGAGTGTAGATCAGAAATTTTGCAACAATTATAAAGATCGGATTATTTCCAACAATTGGTGAATTACAATACAAAAACTACTTAGCCATGGAAACAAGACAGCTTAACATTAACATTTTCAAGGGGACAGTATAACTACTAATCTAACTACACACTAAATTTTTCTTGAAGAGTCTGAAGTTTAAAATTATTATGGCATACTGAAGAAAGAAATGAACTGAAATTTCATAAAAACATCAATCCTGTCGATTACACATTTTGTTAAAACTTTAGGAACATACCAAGTGGAAAACAGTACGTTCCCATACTTTGTAAGCAATGCTTTCTTAAACACAACCTCCCAACTTCATTCTCTACACTCTCTTGTTTCCACAGCTTAACTAGAGATTCTAGTCACTAGGGCACAACAACTAATCTACCCACACAGCACATGGCAAACCTGCAAAGAAAGAGGCGCTCCTGATCAGGCGGAGCGGACCCTGCTCAGAGAATGCCCGCCTGGGGCTGCAGAACTGTGAAAGACCTATATGGCAAAAATGTAAAATACACATGAAAGAGACCTGTTAGAGAAGCCACATTGAGTCAGGAAAATAAGGCGAAGTAAGGCAACACAGGAGCAGACCAAGGAGTAAAGCACAAGAACTTTTAACCAAAGCAAGAACAATTCAAGAAGTCACATTCCTCATTTAAAATAAGTATACTTCACCTTTTAGTCATGGTTTATGTCAAAAAATAGGTTCATGCCTATTTATGAATAAATCCATTTATAACAACAGAAATAAGCTTCTGTTGCAAAAGGCAGAACTATTTCAAGTGTTCAATCCTAACATAAAATATTTAACCACTCAAAAAGGCAACAGTATCTACATAATTTAATGTTTGCCAAAAAAAACCTTGTTTTTAAAAGCCAGTTTTTAAGACTTCAATATTCTCCTGCAAATGTGGTTAAGAAGACTATGTTACTGTACTTAAGCACAAGAACATAGCAAATCTATCAAGAAATTTTATTGACAAATAAGCACAAAAATTGCTAGCCCAGTGAAAAGCTACAAAGTAACAGAAGAAATTGATGGTTTTAGAACTATGGTTAGCCACTATGAAAACAGGAGACACAGTACAGCCTATAAGGGCAAGACTCCCAAAAGTACCAAACACAACCACAAAGAAATGATAGCAGTCTGAATACTTAAAAAAGGGCATAAAAGCCGGACGGTGGTGGCGCAGGCCTTTAATCCCAGCACTCGGGAGGCAGAGGCAGGCGGATCTCTGGGAGTTCGAGGCCAGCCTGGTCTACAAGAGTTAGTTCCAGGACAGGCACCAAAAGCTACAGAGAAACCCTGTCTCGAAAAAACCAAAAATAAAATTAAAAAAAAAAGGGGGGGGGGGCATAAAGGCCACACACCTTAAATCCCAGCAAGCACATTGCTATGAATTCAGCCCGGTCTACATAGAGAGTTCTAAGCCAGCCAGGGCTACATAAAAGATATCCTCTCTCCAAAAGAAGTGTGGGTGAGGGGCTTAAATTCTATAAACAAGCAATGAGTTATCTGTTACTTATATTCAGTTATGACAGTCTAAGTCAGTGGTTCTCAAACTTCCTAATGTAATGACCCTTTAATACAATTCCTCATGTTGTGGTGACCCCTAACCATAAAATCATTTTTGTTGCTACTTCATAACTGTAATTTTGCTACTGTCATGAACTGTAATGTAAATATCTGTGTTTTCCAATAGCCTTATGCAACCCTGGTGAAAGGGTCATTCAAACGCTCAGGAGTTGTGATCCACAAGTAGAGAACCACTGGTCTAAGTAATGTAGGAGTTGAATACCTAGAACAAGTGGCTTTCTGCTTTAAATAGCATCTGTGTTTCTCAAATTGCTGATATTATATTTTTTTCTGCAACAGAAATTTCTGTAATTATAATGCAGCAACCCTTCCATTTTCTCAATGGTCAATTCTTTCTTCAATGTTCTCTAGCTATTTCAAAATTTAACATCTTTAAACTCCTTCCTCACCCACATTTCTTTACATGTGACTGTTGACACAGGCATAGATGCAGAACACACACAGAGCTTCCAGACTGAAATTGTTCTTTTATTTTCAAACCACTTTCAAAGTTACTCAAATTCTTACCTATCTTTGCCTGCTTCCTACCTAAATGTAATAGGTAACATTTAAATCTTATGATGGTAGTAACTTAAGTATTCTGAGAAGTTCCTTCTTATCTTCTTAAGTTTATTTTAAGTCAGTTAGTGCCCCAACCCAACACTTTCCTCAAAAACCTCTCAACTATCAGATTTATTTTTAATTTCATTCTCTCAATGTCTTTATTTTTTCCATAAATACCTACATATAGTCAAATATCATGTTTCCTCAATATATATCTATTCCTACAGTTATTCAGCTTTTAAAATGTAGTTGAAGGACAAATGGAGGTCCCTAAGACCCTATCAGGAAGTCAGTGAGGTCTTCCATTTTCCTATAACTTATCTATCTACAGGAGGTGAGATTTTCTTGACATATTTTAATCCCAACTGCTTAACTAGACCCATTCTCATTACAGACATTCTTTAGTACATATAAATCAGATCTGGTGTTGTTGGATTCTAAACAACTTTCTGTTGAAGTCTCAAGAATGTATCTAAAATATTTCCAATTGTATTTTAAAATCCACTAAAATTTGTACACAGCTCTATTAACCCAAAACAAACTCCCAGCCAGTATACAGAGGATACAAACTCCAGATCTATTTCTGACAACTAGATCTTACTCAAAACTTCCTCCTTGTCTGGCCAAACCTTTCCTCCTTAGAAAGCTATTTCAGGCTGGGGTATTGGTACTTAATCTTTTGTATTTTTTTTTCCTTTACTTGGAGTCAGACATGCATCATGATCTATGGTTCTTTGGCTTTCCCACATCCCTCATTTTCTTTCACATAGTCATTTCAAGTAATAAAATTTTTGCATAGTTAATCCTGTCATGGCACTTGCTTTAAAAAACAAATGACAAAACTAGCATATCCTCGTTGGTATCTGGCAGCATAGAACATGAACATGAATTTATTGCTGTGGCTCACAGTGCCCTTTGCCAGCTTCTCTTGCTCAATTCTTTCTTTTCTCCTTCATTCTTTTTTTATTTTTGAGACCACATCTTAATTACAGCATTTTCCTCTTCCCTTCCTTTCCTCCAAACCCTCCCACATACTCCTACCCTCAATTCTTTTCATTTCCTTTACCTCTACTATGTGCCCAGTCACCTGAACTTATTTGCATGCTTTTATGATGGTGTGTCCTTCCCTCCAGGATATACTACTACTTCTTCCTAGGTACCTTCCTTCCCTAACTATATAAATAATTCTTCAAGTAAAGGTGTCTTATTCTCAAGGAAATCTTCCACAATTCTCCAAGATAAAATCCATGTTTATATTTTAATCACAACCATATAATTTTAATCTTATATATACTAAAGCATACTATGGTTGTATTATTTATCACATTGCTCACTAACTACAAATCCACCAAGGCAAAAACTGTGTTAGCTTACCACTGCCTCTTCAGGGTCTACGAGAGTGCTTGTTATATTATGGATGATTAAAAAAAACACTTGAGCTGGGCAGTGGTGGCGCACACCTTTAATCCCAGCACTCAGGAGGCAGAGGCAGGGGGGATCTCTGTGAGTTCGAAGGCCAGCCTGGTCTACAAGAGCTAGTTCCAGGACAAGAACCAAAAGGTACGGAGAAACCCTGTCTCGAAAATTTAAAACAACAACAACAACAACAACAACAACAACAACAACAAAACCACTTGATTAGTTAAGTGGAAACATAAACAAAGCCAGAAATAGCTCTCAACTGATGTGGGAGTGTCATATATCAATCTGTTGATTTCATTGGTTAAGCAATAAAGAAACTCCTTGGCCCTGATAGGTTAAAAGATAGGTGGGAGGAGTAAACAGAATAGAATGCTGGGAGGAAGAGGAGGTGAGGTCAGACCCGACAGACGCCATGCTCAGCTCTCCCGGGTAGACAAGATAGCTCTGCGCTCTGAGGCAGATGCGATGACGCTCCAACCCAGGATGGACATAGGTTAGAATCTTCCTGGTAAGCGCACCTTGGGGTGCTTACACACATTATTAGAAATGGGCTAGTCCAGGTGCGAGAGTTAGAGAAGAGGCTAGATATAATGGGCAAGCAGAGTTTAAAAGAATACAATTTGTGTGTTATTTTGGGCATGAGCTAGCAGGCGGACGGGGTGCTGGGGACGCAACCCCGCCGCTCTTATTTCAACACTCAACTATTTTTAATTCACAGTTAACAGTGTGGAAATATAAGCCATGCATTTTTTTTTAAATAAGCAACAAGGGCACTTAGCTACTCCTCCAACTCTTTTTTTAAAATGATTTATTTAAAAAAAAAATGATTTATTTAATTTTATTTTATGTGCATTGGTGTGAAGGTGTCAGATCTTGTGGAACTGCATTTTCAGACAGTTGTGAGCTGCCATGTGGGTGCTGGGAATTGAACCCAGGTCCTCTGGAAGAGCAGTCGGTGCTCTTAACCGCTGAGTCATCTCTCCAGCCCCAAGTCATGCATTATTTAAAGCCTGTAGCTTGATTAAATGGAATAAATTTCTCCTCTACAGGGCTGGAGAGATGGCTCAGAGGTTAAGAGCATTGCCTGCTCTTCCAAAGGTCCTGAGTTCATTTCCCAGCAACCACATGGTGGCTCACAACCGTCTGTAATGGGGTCTGGTGCCCTCTTCTGGCCTTCAGGTATACACACAAGACAGAATATTGTATTTGTAATAAATAAATAAATATTTTAAAAAAATTCTCCTCTATATTTGAACGGAAAGGTCAAATACATCTAGTCTCCACATATAAAAAATTTATTTTTATATCAATTCATTATTACTATTAAATCACTTTCTTTTTTTCTGTCTTTTTGTCTCTTTCTTTCTTTTTTCTTTTCTGGCTTTTCAATACTGGGTTTCTCTGTGTAACCCTGGCTGCTCTGAAACTCACTCTATAAAACAGGCTGGCCTCGAACTTACAGAGATTCACCTGCCTCTGCCTCCCAAGTGTGAGGAATATGTACTACCACTGCCCCACAAAAATAAATCATTTTCAATAAGCCCGTAGAGTTTTATAATAATTAAATTATTTTTAAGAAGACATTTCTTTGCTGTAGTTTTACTCCTCTAGAATCAGTGGTTAAAATCAAGTGAGTTTGGAAGAACTTTTCCTATAAGCTGATCTACATTATAAAATCAGCCTTACACTAAGACTAATCCACAGGAGCTGCTTAGTAGCATCTCAATTGAATAAACATACATTTAAAACATAAAAATTACTATGGGCTACATAGTAAGTGCCAGGGCAGCCGGAACTACACAATGAAATCATGTCTCAAAAGAGGGAAAAAAAAAATAAAACCCATCTAAATAAAAGCTTTTACTAAATAAGGGTTACTGTCCACTCTCTTATATTATGCATCAGAAATATGATCAAGCAGCAATTTAGTTGTGCTTTCCAGACAAGAAATTGCAGAAATACTATGACATTTTAAAATGTACTATACATTGTGAACCATAATTAACTAAATTTATTATTCCTTAAAATCAGCGTCTTAAGAATCATCATTTGACTATCTGATCATATAAACCACAGTTCATAAAAAAGGAGCACCATTTTAAAATGACTTTTAGGTTAGAGAAAAGAGAGGGATAGTTATTCCCCACTAAAATATTTCAGAAAGCTGGTAATGGCTTTCAATATCAATGACTTAGCCTTCCAAAGACACAATAAATTTAAAAACAAAACCAATGAAGACAAATTAAACATGCAGAAGTTCTTTTCTCAGATACAATAGGAGTATTACCTTAAAATATAAGAAAAATATTTTCCAAATAAGATAAAGGTTATATATGTAAAATTTAACAACCTTCCCATTTACACCATCAGAAGTTCTCTGGTTATACAAGAAATCTATATAATCAAGAAGTGACTTCAAATACTTTTATACTGTTAACATTTTTTAACTTTATAAAATCAAAATTAAAAAAAACCTACCTATATTTCCAAGGAGTCCATTAATAACTGTGCTGCTATCAGCCTTTAATGTATTACTGTCCTGATTGATGAATTCAAGACTGTCTTGCAGTCTACAAAGGAAAGAAAAAGCAAAGGAATTCCAAACACATTTTATATTTTTGATAGTAATACTTCACACATCCCAATGAAATTTTAAGTACAAAACTTCTTGAAATATTATAGGCAGAGGGGACTACTCAGAATAAGGAGGAAAATAGTGGGCTAAATATGAATAAAATTTAGTGAAAAGAAAATATTATTATTAAATATATTCTTTATATATTTTTTGCTAAGAAAATTAAAACCCTTCTAAAGTTAAAACTATCACTATTAGTACTAGAAGTATAAACTACGATGATAATTATACAATCACTTAAACCATCAGTTAGTAAGCTTTTCCTGAAGTCCACATCCAGATGCTGCACCTTTTAAAAATAAAGTTTCACAGGAGGACAGTTCCTGTTTTTCATTTCCATGTTGTTTAAGGCTGCTTTAATGCTACAATGACAGCAGTAAGAAACTAGAACATACTATACAACTAATAAAATAAAAAATATCATCTGGTTCTTTCCAAAGTAAATTGTTGACACTGATACACATCACAAACAATGTTTCCCTCATATTTTGGACTAAAAATATTTTCTAAACATCTGGTATTGGTAATGGTCAAAGGAGCAATTTCAGATGAGGAAGGGAAAGAGAGCAGCAGGAACACCAATTAAATAATCACACATTAAAAGTGTTATGTATTACTTTCATTCTCTTTGAGAATAACAAAAGTAAAATTACTATGCTTTCAGCAGGAAGTAACTTTTCCATAAATTTTAAGAATTAAAATCGGTGATTTTTTTTATTTCTACTTCATTATTAAATTTAAAAAGTTGACATTTTGGCAACATCGTTTTTTCAAGTACTCACAATATTTTGAAAATCCTACCTTTTCCTTTCTTCCTAAAAAAAGTTAAAAATAAGCTACAGATAGTAGAAGCTTCTATTAATAAAACCCCTCAAAACAAAAGTCTTTCAAAGTTCAAAAGATTTTCTCTAGAGTAGTTTTTCTACTGCTTCCCACTCATTTAGACTTTGTATTTTCCTCAGTATTGAAGCTAGTCAGTGATCTGATTTGGCCTCTACATAATCCCACTAACCTCACCCTAAACTCTAACTTGGTACTTTCTTTACTAGCGTTCTAGTACATAGCCTCTCATCCCCCAAAGAAGGACTAATCTAGTTTCAGCTTCATTATTCTAGTGTAGGTACAAACAGCTTATGATATCCCTGTACCTATTATATATGTGTGGAGTGGGTGAATGAGTCTGATTTAATAGTGATGGTCCCTCAAGTCTGCAGTGCTCTGCAAACTGAAGAATGTAAAGGTACGACTGTTAACAGAGAAGAGTAGACTGAAAAACAGCACACTAGTCTATGATGAAAATGCATTCAACATTTTGCTTTTAGACACACCTTCTAGAAAACTACAGAAAAAGAAATCATATCTATATGTTCAATTGTATTAAGAAAGGGTGCAATCTAGCCTCCATAAACTTTCAAATTTGGGTAAGATACAAACTATATGTACTATAACTTTAAAAGCCATTTTAATGTTTATACTTATATATTTTAAATATTAAATATCAATCACACCCTACATCCATAAACACTTACGTATTGAGACTTCCACAGATACTGCTTCCAGTCCGGGCAGTGAAAACTTTGCTAAGCATGAGCTGTGGAGGTGAGCTATGAAAGACAACAAAATGTCAGAAAGAGATTAAAAGTAAAATACAAAAAAAGTAAAATACAATAATGTTTTTGATTCACTGTAAAAAAAAAACACTTTGTAAGTTACATGGATTTCTTGACATCATCAGAAAGACTAAGAAGGAACACTAAAACCATGACATAATAAGCTGGGCATCTGACATGCTCAATCTGAGTAAAAATCTAAGAAATCCTTTCATCTTCAAAAAAACCTGAATATCTACAACGAGTATAACATAAGAAGAACTGAACTCCCTCACCGGATCTGATGAATTTTTAAGGTAGATCCTTTGTAGCTCATTGCTACTGAGCCAAACATCATTTCACCAAGCATATTGGCATCAGAAGAACACCGAGAACCCTGAATAAAAATTAAAAACATAAATAAAATTAAAGAATTAAAAGCCTTATAATGATTTCAAATATTAATTTTCTTTATAAAATAGAAATCTGTTAGTTTTTCTAATAATTAAAATTATTAAAATTCTATATTATATAAACTTCTCTGTAATTTGTTCTTCATCACATGGTTTCTTATATTATATCTAACCATATCATTAAATAGAAATTCCACTCATTTTTAAATCTGCACAGGTATTGGTTAAATATAGTAATACCTAAATCCTAATAGTGGAGAGATCAAGGCAGGGATATCTCAAGTTTGAATCCAAGTGGGTACTTTGGGAGACTGACTCATTTAAGGATGGAAGAGAGGGAAAAAGAAGGAGGTTAAGAGTTGTACATTATTTGATTATATAAAAACACCATACTTCAGGGCTGGAGAAATGACTCTATACTTAAGACCATTTGACGTTCTGGCAGAGGACCTGGGTTTGCTTCCCAAAACCTACACAAAAGTCATAACCACCTGTAACTTCAGTTTCAAGAAACACACTCCATCTTCTGGCTTCCCTACTAGGCACATGTATAGTGCATATACATAAACATTGGCGAAACACTTATACACATAAAACAAAAATCTTAAAAAAAATACCATACTTCATCAGGTCAGACTAGTTAACAAGGAGTATTTAGCTCGCTTCGAGGACTTTGCTACTAAAAGTAATGCTGAAATAAACTCTTTTACAGTTAGACATGCATTTGTTGTGAATGTATATGGGTGGGTGTATACACTACATGTGAGTGGAGGTCAGAGAACTGCTTGTAGGAGTTGGTTCTCTTCTGCATACTACCAAATAGGTACTAAGGACTGAATTTAGGTTGTGAAACTTGGCAACCAGTACCTTTACCTGCTAAGCTATATTGCTAATACAAAATCAACTTTTTAACCATGTCTTATACACATATATAACATTTATCCAGTAAGCAAATAAGGGTAGAGTCAACAGTATAATTTTTACTACTTCCATTATGGCAAAGAAGCATCCATAAGTGGAGCAATTTTTAACTATCATGAATTTTAAAAAATACAGTTTATAGACTTAATGAGACTCATAAACATAGAAAAACAATTCTAAAATAATATGTAAAAAAAGATCAAAGTCAAATTACCTTGAAAAGAGAACAATAAAACTGAAGTTATCACACATCCAGATTTCAAAATATACTACCAATCTATAGTAATCAATACAGTATGATAGAGATTAACAATATATGGGATCAGATCCAGAAATAAATGTACACCAATACAGTCAACTGATCCTCAACATGGATACTAGGCTGATAAAACAGGAAAAGGAAAGTCTTTGCTGCTGGGAAGGCTGGATATTCATATGCAAAAAAATAAAAATACTCTTATAGCATATATAAAAACCAACTCAAAGTGAATTAAAGAATTAAATAGGAAAAGAATGGACAAAGAAAATGGGGTATATACACATGCAGTGAAATATATTTAGGCCTGAAAGACACATTTTGGAGTATAAAGAAGCATAGTTAAAACTTTAAAAAATTTAAAATTATCATCATTTTTTTTTTAGTGTGTTTTGCTTGCAGGTACATCTGTGCACCACATAAATGCATGGTGCCCTTGGAGGCCAGAACAGAACACCAGATCCCCTGTGATTAGAGTTACTCTACATTTTAAGTCCTAGGAATTGAACCCAAGTCCTCTGGAAGAGAACATGTTTTCTGAACAACTTAGCCATCTTTTTAGGCTTCCATAGATGAATCTTAATAAGAGCAGCATGTTAACTAGAACAAGATAGTCACAAAAAGATAAGCATTGCATATACTTCCATTTATCTAAAGTATCAAAGAAAGTAAAATTTATGGAACCAAAGAACAGAATTGGTAGTTACCAGGGAAAAGGAGAAAGAAAAAGTTAAAAATCAATGAGCTTCAGTCAAGAAATTGGGATGAATTCTTGAGATCTGCTGCACAACAGCACATCTATCTATAGTCAAGAACAAAGCACTGTGTACTAAAAGTTTAGTTAAGAAAAAGATTTAAGCCAGTGTGGTGGTCTTTGATCCCAGTACTCAGGAGACAAAGGAAAATGGATCTCTGTGAGTTCCGGGCTAGCAAAAAATACATAGTAAGATCTGTCTCAAAAAAAAAAAAAAAAAAAAAGGAAAGATTACAATATCAAAATGTCTTCTTTCTCAAAGAACTCTTAATTATTATTGCTCTAACTGTTGTCACCATAATTATAAAATCATTTTAAAAAAACAAAATTTATTTAGTTAGTATTTATATACCATGGAAAATATCACTAATTACAAAGTACTCTCTACCTAATTTTTAAAAATTTAGCTGGTGGTGTATGCCTTTAATCCCAGCACTTGGGACACAGAGATGGACCGACTCTGGGATTTTGAGGTCTTTATATTTTATAAAGCAAGTTCCAGACTAGTCAAAGTTATACAATGAGACCCTGTCTTAAAAAAAAATATTATACTTATTATTTATATATATATTATTGTGTGTGTGGTTGTGTATGGATATGTTATGCCACAGCACAGAAGTAGAGGTCACAGATCAACATTTGTGAGTCAATTCTTTCCTTCCATTATGTGGGTCCTGGGGAGGGAACCTGGGATGAACAGCAAGTACCTGTACCTGCTGAACCATTTCATCAGCTCTCTTTGCTTAATTTTCAAAACCCATTTTTGTCCAAGACATCAGTGTGGCTAACTGAAAGGAATTCCATCTCATACTCTCAGTTAAAAACAGACAATACTCTCACAGATGTAAGATTGGCTTAATAGTAGCAATTTTGGAGTAGCAATTTTCAGAACTACCCACTGACATGCACTTTAAAGAACTGGTTAATGAAATTCATATGCAAATCACTAGAAAAGGAGCTGCTATTCTTTGGGCAATAGAACACATTATCTCTGATGAATCTGAAAGAAAAAGAAACCCTGGACTTTTTCTGAGGATATCTTCAAGACAACAAATCCCATGTATCACATGACTCCAGACTGGTCATGTGAAGAAAATAATTTATAGTCTGTAAATAAGTCTAATAGTCTAATCCTCATTTACAGTTGGAGTTATTGAAGTTATAGTCTGATTAATTTATTAAATAACTGCATCAATTAAGCATTCTATGAAGATAATCCAATAAAATCATGTAATTTGATATTAAAATTCTTTGTCTGCTATAATATACACCAAAAGGCTAATGTGAATATTAGATACTGTTATATATTTTCAGTGGAACAATCTACAATAAAAATCACTAAATTAACAAAGTGTGCTATCACTGCTACCTTTTGTATGCTTTATTTAAAGGGTCTATTTACTCCATATACTCACTCCTGGAAAGTAATTTAAAGATAATGTTCTAGTTACTGGAGATCATATTTTATTTATCACATCAAGTATAATTGAAACCTTTTACTTAAAAGTGTATTTTGTGGGATTCTGACACAAAATGAGATTATAATCAATCACTACTTTTTGGATCTCTACAATCTTGGTCAGTTTTCTATTTATTTTTAATCACATAATATATACAGAAAAGACAATTATATACAGCTTAAGAAATTAGAAAACCTCTCAAATTACACAAATTTCCTGAGTTACACAGGTTCTATATGGCAAAGTACTGTTTGGCATTTGTTAAGGTTCTGTGCCTAAGGTGAAGGCAAACCAAGAGTGTAACTGTGAATTAATCCTCACATGCAGATTTGAGTAATTTCAGAATCCTTTTACAGACTGCCTTAACAATGGATATAAGGATAAATTTCTACCCAAGTGCAGCCATCTCTTACAAACACAATGACCAAGATTCTATTTTAGCACCACTAAATACAAAATATGTTTTATTTGTACAAGTTTGGGATGACATAAATTCAAAGTAGAGGATATGAACTTAGCATGAAACTATATCAATCTTATTTCACACAGTAAGCTCATATACAAATTCCTATGTAGTTACTGATTGTTTAGCCTAAGGAAAAAAAATCCAGTTATTTCTGAAAAACAATGAGGTGTGTTTAATCCTTGTAATTACACTTTAATTTTCTACTATGGACAAACTTTATTGGTATTTTAATTTCAAAATTTAATAATAAAAAGTCAAAAAATAAATTATTCTGGGTACTCAATAATATGAATTGAGGTAAAGATGGAAAAAATACCTGCTACCAATACCACAGATTTCTGTATTTCCCAATCTAAGGTTTTCAAATTAATAAAACTTAATTGTTTAATGAATTTATCCATCTCTCCAGCTACAACGCAGGCACCAGGAAGGTACAATCTAGTTGATATTATAACTCTGGTCCTTAGGAAGGTGATTAAAATGATTTATAAATGACTAAATGAGTGATCTTACCTGGTACTTGGGACACTGGTCTTTTACATCAGAAGATAAAGTGATAGAGCTATCCAAAGAGGAAGAACTATCTCCTCCTGGTTTCAGCTGACAGCACTTTCCAAAGACCTTGACTTGAGCATCATTACAGAGTTTCTGAAACACAGAGGACACCCTCATTCATAGTCCAATACATTTTTTTTTTTACCATAGATAAACTTAAAAGCAATATGAAAAGAAAAGAAACACCTTGGAAAAATCAAGAATGAGATAACTGAAAATAATGCAACTTTAATGTAATATATTTTTCTCTGTTTCCTCCAGTACTATTTGGAGCACATTTTTCCCTCACCAACATTACCAAACCACAGAAATTTTCTTTATTATATGGCCAAAACAATATTCATTAATTGTAACTTAGTAATCTATTAATGGTAGGCTTGGAGACATGGCTCAGCGATTAAGAGCACTCTCTGATCTTCCTGAGTTCAATTCCCAGCAACCACATGGTGGCTCACAACCATCTGTAATGAGATCTGGTGCCCTCTTGAGGAAGAAACCTGATCAATCATCCTTAACCCTATATGGATGGACAAGTTCAACAGAACAGCCATATACGGGTACCCATGCATGCTTCAGCAATGCCATGCACAAATTTCATTTTTCTATTTCAATTTATAATGGTGATTTTAAAATTATTTACTTTCAAAACTTTTATGTTCTTATAGGTTATTGAGAATGTTAAAGGACTTTTGTTGAAGAGTTATATCTATTCATTATTTTATATTAGAAACTAAAGCTGAGAAAGTTTTAAATGTCTAATTAAATATACTGTTAAATATAACAGTAACATGTTACAAGTTAACAAACAGTAGTGTTATAAAAAACTAACCATATATAGTCTGTAAGGAGAAATGTAAAATTCACTTACATTTTATTATAGGCACCTTTTGGGTTTAAAAAGGGCACTTCAAGGCCTGAGATCAGAGGCATGTGCACAGTAGGCAAATATTCTACCACTGGGCTACAACCCATCCCCATGTCTAAACTTCTGAAATTAAATGTATTTATGTGAAGAACAAATAAAGAATACATTCTAAATTTAGATGATTGTGCTATCAATGAAAGATTCACTTCTTTTCTAAAAAAGATTTACATATATTTGTGTTTGGCATGCATGTATGTTTATACACCATCCATGTGCCTGGTGCCCACAGAGTCAGAAGGTGGTGTTGAATTCCCCAGAACTGTAATTAAGGATGGTTGTAAAGTGTTGGGGACTAAACCCCGATCCTCTGCAAAAGCAGCAAGAGCTTTCAACTATGGAACCATCTTCTAGTCCCAGGACTCACTTCTTTTACTTTACTCCTCTTCTATCCCCACTGAACCCTGGAGCCTTCATTGCTCACAACTACCAAAGTTGCAATTCATTTAGGTGTGCGGTATCACCAAAATGTACTCCAATGTTTTATCAGTCTCAAGTATGCTCATTTTTCCATATACAGGACCTCAGATTTCCAGAAGCAGAAATCAGGATGAAACTGCAACTTTCTGAGGAGTAACTATTGTACAGTTACATTATCACCAAAGGCACTTAACAACTTCCACATCATCTGCAACCAAATATTTCAAGTAAAATGAAAAGGGGCATTAGAGCTTTTGAGTACATATATTGAGTTCAAATTCTATGAACAGGTTATTTGAGTTATTAAATCTTAGTTTGCCACCTGTGGAATAGGAAGAGAAACCATAATGACACAGAATTTCTAATTATAATAGTCTAGAAAACTAACTTAAACTGTTATAAGTAAGAAACTAACATAACTGAAGTCAAGGATTTCACCAGACACTTTTATTTATATTATTTCATTTAAATACTTGTTAATACCATTTAATATTGATATCTTTGGCCATATCTTCTTTTTAAAATTCTTCTTTTATATTTAAATTTCAACCGAAGTTTCCCTTTCCTATACTCATCCTAGTGCACCCCACCTCCTCTCTCCCCCAGATCAATTCCTCCTCCATTTGCCTTCAGAACAGAGTAGGCATCCCATGGACATCATCATGTCATTAGCTATATCTTAATAATCTTATAACTTACTAATAAATTGTTGCCAATAAGATCCTAGATCCTATTAGGGAAGATACAACATACTTTGGCTGCAAGATACAGAGAAATCAATTTGGAATTGACCTAAAAACTTCCTCCCTACTGGCTAGTTTTCATATTGAAGAAGTTTTCATATGCAGGCCACTGTGGAGGAAGGTGGTATCACCCAGCAGTGTACCTTGAATGCCACAATACTGACCTGATGGGCAATATGTGCTCACTGGTACAAAAGTGACATAAAGATTACAGGGATAACCAATTGCTTTCTGATTAGATTTGAAGCCTGTCTTTAAAGAAGAAAATACGTGGCTAGTACTATAAACCTGGTCAAAAGCTTCAGAAGATCTGGCACTGCTGGGAAACTACTACTTTTGTTTTGCTAAATAAGCATGTTATCAAAGCACTTTTTAAATACTTGTACTTATGCCCACTGAGTAGTGATGCTGTCATCTCTGTTTAGAAAGGCTTGTTTTCAAGCCAGCTATTTAGTGTACACGGTTAATTCCAGGACTCAGGAGGAAAAGACAGCCAGATCCTTGAGTTTTAGGTCAGCCTGGTCTTTAGAATGAGTTCCAGGCTAAAAAGAGAAACCCAGTTTTAATGGGGAGGGGAAGCATCTTTTTGCAGTGGCACCAGTTAATGCGGAAATTTGTAACTGGTGGAAGTGGTGAGAGTAAGTGGAAGTTGAATGCTCTGTCATAATTGAGATGTTTATGTCATACCCTCCAAGACCTAGGGAACATTATAGAAGAGACAGTGGAAAGAATTTAAGAGGCAGAGGTTGATAGAGGCTGGGGTGAAATGTTACAGAACACTATCTTCTGGACATGATATGGTCACAGCATTCTTAAACTCATAGCAGCTGACAAGACTAGGCCTGTCAACATCTTGTCATAGACTGGAGAGGGACCTACTTGTTCCTGAGGACCTACAGGCACTTAATGGTGGTGGAGGCAGAGACTCTTTTCTTTTCAGCAAGACAGGGTTTCTATTTGTTGTCCTAGCTGCCCTAGAACTGGCTCTGTAGACTACATCGGCCTTTCAACCCTAATGAAACAAAAACATAAATGATGAAGAGTAGGGAGACAAACTGGGAAATGGGTGGTATGGTAGTTTGAATGTAACTGACTCTCATAAGCTCAGGGAGTGGCACTATTAGGAGGTGTGGCCTTGTTGGAGGAAATATGTCAGTGTGGGGGGCAGCCTTTGTTGCCTATGCTCAAACTATGCCTAGTTCAGACCACTGTGAGACAAAATGTAAGAATTCTCAGTTTCTTCTCTAGCACCATGTCTACCTGCACCCTGCCTTGCTTCCTGCCATGATGATAATAGACTAAATCTCTGAACTATAAACAAGTCATCCCAATTAAATGTTTTCCTTTATAAGGGTTGCTATGATAATGGTGTCTCTTCATAACAATAGAACCCTAACAAAGACAGATGGGAACCAGTGGGAGTGGGAGAAATACAGGATATTGAAAAGGAGAAGAGGGTTGAACAGTAAGTGCATAGCATTAGAGGAATAAGGCCAACAGACATATTATTATTGGAACATTCAAAGAAAGAGACAAAGATACTCCATGGAAAGATCACTAGAAAGGAGAAACTAAGAAGATATAGAGAGAAACACCAAAAACAGATGCCAAAGATAGCCTAACAGAGAAAGAAACATTAGCAAACACTGAGAAGCAATAAAGAAGGAACATACAGTGAAGGACTGTGGGGTATGAATACCATGAATCCCAGATGGGATGGTATTAGGAGGTCGGGCTTTGGAATGTTCTTTGGTCATAAGGGGTAGCATCTCACAAACAGGAACAGTACCCATACAGAAACAATTTCAGAGTACTCTTAACCTTGTTTCTAAGTCAACAGTTTGTAATCTGGGAGATAACCTGATAAAAAGCAAATATCCCAGCACTCTATCCTGGCCTTCTAGTCTGCAGTGTTTTGTTATTATGCCTGAAAAAAAAAAAAGACACACAGAGAGAAATTAAACATTATTTTGTTAGGGTCAAACAAGATGGCTCAGTTGATATAAGAACTTGCTACTCATTCTCAGAATCCATATGATGGGAGGGGTGACTCCTGAAACATGTCATCAGACTTCCAAATGCAATAAAATAAAATGTAAAAAATTTTTAAATTTTGTTGATGTTGGGTAATGAATCTTTATGAATATATGTAGGAAAATAAAAAATGTCACAGAAGAAGATATGAGAAGGAGAGAATAATGAAGCACTAGTTCAGAAAGGATGGGCATGAAGATTTGGAAAACAGTGTAAGTCAAGAAGTACAGAGCAAAAAAAAAAAAAAAAAAGTACAGAACAGCCAGGCAGTGGTGGCACATGCCTTTAATCCCAGCACTCGGGAGGCAGAGGCAGGGGGATCTCTGTGAGTTCGAGGCCAGCCTGGTCTACAAGAGCTAGTTCCAGGACAGGAACCAAAAAGCTATGGAGAAACCCTGTCTTGAAAAATCAAAAAAAAAAAAAAAAAAAGTTCAGAGCAAGTTAATTTTTAAAAAGAAGTGAAGAATAAGTGCATAATGAGCAACATTAATAAAGATAAACCAAGAGGTGCCAGACAATGTAATGTAGTAGAACATTAACAGACACAAAGAAAACCTCAGTAAATGTTGAAATAAAAAAGCAAGAGTATTATTAATTAATGTTAATCTATCAAATTTAGCAAACTTTTCTTGAGCTTTATAGTAGCCTATAAACAAAGAAGTGCTCATGAACATATTCTTTTATTTTATTGATTTTTAATGATCTCTACACTTTTCTCTGCTCCCCTTCCTGCCTCTCCCCTCCCCTTCAACCTTCTCCCAAGGTCCCCATGCTCCCAATATATTCAGGAGATTTTGTCTTTTTCTACTTCCCATGTAGATTAAATATATGTATATCTTACTTAGGATCCTCATTGTTGTCTATGTTCTCTAGGATTGTGATTTATAGGCTGGTTTCTTTGCTTTATGTTTAAAAACCACTTATGAGTGAATACATGTGATAATTATCTTTCCAGCTCTGGGTTACCTCCACTCAATATGATGTTAGCTAGCTCCATGCATTCGCCTGCAAAATACAAACTGTTGTTATTTTTTCTTCTCTGTAGTACTCTATTGTGTCAATGTAACACATTTTCTTTATCCATTCTTGGTAGAGGGGCATTTGGGTTCTTTTCAGGTTCTGGCTATCACAAACAATGCTGTTATCATGTCCTTAGGGTACGATTGAGCATCCTTTGGATATATACCCAAAAGTGGTATTACTGGGTCTTGAGGAAGGTTGTTTCCTAATTTTCTGAGATCGCCATACTGATTTTCAAAGGGGTTGTACCAGCTTGCAATCTCACCAGCAATGCAGAAGTGTTCCCTTTCCCTACAACCTCTCCAGCATAAGTTGTCATCAGTGTTTTTGATATTGGCCATTCTTACAGGTGTAAGATGGAATCTCAGAGTTGTTTTGATTTGCATTTCTCTGATGACTGAGGATGTTGAGCATTTTCTTAATTGTCTTTAAGCCATTTTAGATTCCTCTGTTGAGAGTTCTCTGTTTAGGTCTGTTCTCCATTTTTTTATTGGATTATGTGTTCTTTTGGTGACCAATTTTTTGAGTTCTATGTATATTTTGGAGATCAGTCTGATGTGGGGTTAGTGAAAATCTTTTCCCAGTCTGTAGGCTCTCATTTTGTCTTGTTGACCATGTCCTTTGCTTTATAGAAGCTTTTCAGTTTGAGGAGGTCCCATTTATTAATTGTTTCTCTCAGTGTCTGTGCTGCTGGGGTCATATTTAGGAAGTGGTCTCCTGTGCCAGTGCGTTCAAGTGTATTTCCCACTTTCTCTTCTATAAGATTCAGTGTGGTGGGCTTTATGTCGAGGTCTTTGATCCATTTGGAATTGAGTTTTGTGCATGACCATAGATATGGGTCTATTTTCACTCTTCTACATGTTGAAATCCAGTTATGCCGCACCATTTGTTAAACATGTTTCTTTTTCCCATTTGATATTTTTTGCTTCTTTGTCAAAACACAAGTGTGTTCACAGGTGTGTGGATTAATATTCGGGTCTTCGATTCAGTTCCATTGGTCCTCCTGTCTGTTCTTATGCCAATACAGGCTGTTTTCAGTAATGTAGTTCTGTAGCAGAGTTTGAAGTCAGGGATTGTGATGCCTCCAGAAGTTCTTTTATTGTATAGGACCGTTTTGGCTATCCTGGGTTTTTTGCTTTTCCATATGAAGCTGAGTATCGTTCTTTAGAGTTCTGTGAAGAATTTTGCTGGGATTTTGATGGGCAATGAATCTGTAGATTGCTTTTAGTAAGACTGCCATTTTTACTATATTAATTCTACCTACCCAAAAGCAAGGGAGATCTTTCCACTTTCTGGTGTATTCTTCAATTTCTTTCTTCAAAGATTTAAAGTTCTTGTCATACAAATCTTCCGCTTGTTTGGTTAGAGCTATTCCAAGGTATTTTATGGTATTTTGGCTATTGTAAAGGGTGATGTTTCTTTGATTTCTTATCAGCCTGCTTATCATCTGTGTACAGGAGGGCTACTGATTTTTTTGAGTTAATCTTGTATCCTGCTACATTACTGAAAGTGTTTATTAGTTGTAGAAGTTCCTTGGTAGAATTTTTGGGGTCGCTTATGTAAACTATCATATTATCAGCAAATAGTGAGAGTTTGACTTCTTTTCTGATTTGTAGGTCTCCTTTTGTCATCTTATTGCTCTAGCTAGGACCTCAAGAACTATGCTGAATAGATATGGAGAGAGTGGGCAACCTTGTTTTGTTCCTGACTTTCTCTCCATTTAGTTTGATGTTGGCTGTTGGCTTGTTGTAAATTGCCTTTATTATATTTAAGTATGTTCCTTGTAACCCTGCTCTTTCCAAGACCTTTATCATGAAGGGATGTTGTATTTTGTCGAAAGCTTTTTCAGCATCTAATGAGATGATCATGTGGTAAGAATGGAGTATTGAAGTCTCCCACTATTAGTGTGTGGGGTTTAATGTATGATTTAAGCTTTAGAAGTGTTTCTTTTACATATGAGGGTGCCCTTGTATTTGGGGCACAGATGTTCAGTATTGAGATTTCCTCTTGATAGATTTTTTTCCTGTCACTAATTTTTATGAAATGTCCTTCTTTGTCTCTTTTGATTGATTTTAGTTTGAAGTTTATTTTATTATATATTAGGATAGCTACACCAGCTTGTTTCTTAGATCCATTTGATTGGTATATTTTTCCCCAACCCTTTATTCTGAGGCGATGTCTGTCTTTGAAATTGAAGTGTGTTTCTTGTATGCAGAAGAAGGATGGATTCTGTTTTTGTATCCAATCTGCTAGCCTGTGTCTTTTTAGAGGTGTGTTGAGTCCATTTATATTGAAGGATATTAATGACCAGTGATTGCTAACTCCTGTTAATTTAGTTTTCACTGTTGTCAATGTTAATTTGTGTGTTTTTCCATTCTTTGGGATTTGCTGTGTTTTTGTTGATGTAGCTAACTTCCTTGGGTTGGAGTTTTCCTTATAGTATTTTGTGTAGGGGTGGGTTTGTGGCTAGGTATTGTTTAAATCTGGTTTTGTCATAGAATATTTTCTTTTGTCCTATGGTGATTGAAGGTTTTGCTGGGTATAACAGTCTGGACTGGCATCCGTGGTCTTTTAATTTCTGCATTAACATTTGACCAACCTTCTGGCTTTCACTGTCTCCAGTGAGAAGTGAGGTGTAATTCTGATAGGTCTGCCTTTATATGTTACTTGGCCTTTTTCCTTTGCAGCTCTTAGTATTCTTTCTTTACTCTGTATGTTTAGTGTTTTGATTATTATGTGGCAAGGGACCTTTTTTTTTTTTTGGATCCAATCTGTTTGGTGTTTTGTATGCTTCTTGTATCTTCATAGGCATATCTTTCTTTAGGTTGGGAAAGTTTTTTTCTATGATTTTGTTATATTTTCTGTGCTTTTGAGTTGAACTTCTCCTTCTTCTATACCTATTATTCTTACCTTCTATACCATGGTCTTTTCATGGTATCTCATACTTCCTGGATATTTTGGGTTAAGTTTTTGTTAGATTTAGTATTTTCTTTGACTGATGAGTCTGTTTTCTCTATTGTATTTTCAGCTCTTGAGATTCTCTCTTCCATCTCTTGTATTCTGCTGTTCACGCTTGCGTTTGTGGTTTCTGATCATTTTCTCATGATTTCTATTTCTATAATTTCCTTGGCTTGTGTTTTCTTTATTGTATCTACTTCAGTTTTCAAGTTTTGAATAGTTTCTTTCATATGTTTGATTGTTTTTTCTTGGTTTTCTTTAAGGGATTTGCTGATGTCTTCTAATTTTTTGTTTGTCTTTTCCTCCATTTCTTTGAGGGAATTTCTCACTTCCTCTTTAAGAGCTTCAAGCATTCTCCTGAAGTTATTTATTTATTTGGTCATTTTCTTCTGCTTCATCTATATTTGGTTGTCCAAGTGTTGCTGTTGTAGGATCTCTAAATTTTACTGGTGTCGTGTTGCTCTTTATGGTGTTGCTTGTGTTCTTACCTTGTCTACTCATCTTTTCCTCTAATTGGTGTGGTTGGGGCTGTCTGTGATTCTGGTGATTAATCTTCTAGATGCCAGTGAATCCAAGGCTCAGATGGTTGTTCCTCATGGTATAGTCAGTGCCACGGTTCTATTTACCCCATTGGTCGCTCTGTGTTCCTGGAAGACGCTCAGCACTCCCAGGCTATGCTCTGCTCCTGTAGAATTTGCTGTCTCAGGCCTGCTCTGGCTTAGGTTATTGGGTCAGACATCTTTCTGTAAACGTCCCTGGTCTGTATCCACTCCTGCAGAGGTCCCTGGCTTGGGGTTGGTCCTGCAAAGGTCTCTGGCTCTATTCTACTCCCTCGGAGGTCCCAGATTCATGCCTGGACCTGCAGAGGTTTCTGGTTCCTGCCTACTCCCTTTGACGTCCCAGACTGACGCCCAGACCCACAGAGGTCCTGGTTCAGGCTTACTCCCTCAGAGGTCCTAGACTCATGCCTAGACCTGCAGAGATCTCTGGTTCCTGCCTCCTCCCTTGGAGGTCCCAGACTCATGTCCAGACCCACAGAGGTCCTGACTCAGGCCTACGTCCTCGGAGGTCCTACACTCAGCACAGATCCACAGGGGTCCTGGCTTAGGTCTACTCCCTCAAAGGTCCCAGATTCATGCAGTTTCTGGCTCTGTTCCACTTTCTCAGCGGTTGCTCCCCTAACCTGCTTCTGTGGAGTTCGCTGTCTCAGGTCTGCTCTGGCTTGGGATGCTGGCTCAGTCTTAACTCAGCAAATGTCCCTGGTCTGGATCCACTCCCATTTCTATGGAGCTGGCCAGCTCAGGCCCCCTCCAGCCTAGGTAGCTGGCTCAGTCCTGCAGGCCTGCTCTGGTCTAGGTCGCTGGTCCCAGTCCTGCTTCCCTCCTGGTCTGGATCCCATCCTACTCCTGTGGAGCTCACTGTGCCAGGCCCACTCCAGTCCAGGCCACTGGCTCAGTCCTGCTCTTTTGGAGTTCACTGCTTCAGACCAGCTCTAGCCTAGGTCACTGGTTCAGTCTTGCTCCTATGAAGTTCACTGCTTCAGTCCTACTCTGGCCCAGGTCGCTGGCTCAATTGTACTCCTGTGGAATTTGTTGCTTCAGGCCTGTTCTGGACCAGGTTGCTCTCATGCCCATATTTATAGTTGTTCTTAGATTTCAAAGGTCTTGATCATCTCCATCTCTATGACTCTGAGGACTCTTACTACTTCAGTTATTCAAACTAAAAAGGTAGATTTATCAAACTTTTTCTTCTCCCCATCACCATCTCTTCATAAGGTAGAAAAGGTGACATTTTAAAATTTGAGTTTGATATCTTCAGTGATTTCCCTCTGTACTTAGGATATAAGTATCCAAACATCTAACACAGAAACTCATAAGGCCCTGAATACTATGCCCTCTACCTACCTTTACCACCAGCTACTTTGTATATTATTTGTTATCACTCCAGCCAAGGTGGGGTTCTTTTAATTCCTCAAATTGCCAAACTCCCAAATCATACTGCAGACTTTTCATCAGCTGTTACTATTATTTCTTCACATTTCAGCTTTTATTTTACTTTTTCAGTAAGGCAGACTGTCACTCAAATTGATGGAAACTTGGTTCTGTACTACTGGTATCTTATTAAGTATTCTTCAAGCTTTCTTCACTGTACTTTCACAATTTAGAATAATGTGTAGATTACTTTTTTGAGTATCTACATGCCCTAATAGGCTATCTATTTGTGAAAACTAAGAGAACACACAGGCTGGTAAATCTCCAAGTACTTAGTATTTTATAAACCCTTGAGTAACTTGTACAAAAGCTCCTTTTTATCAAATTACAAAGTAGGAGAAAAGGAATAAACAATCTAAACAAAGCACAATCTCCAAAAGGTCAAAAATTCTTAATGATTAGGTACAATACTATAAAACCTAGCAATGAAAAAAGAGACTAACACCTATTTGTAAATGCTAAAGACACACTTGTAAATAAGACAACAGATCAGGATAGACATATTCCATGTTTTTTCAGAAGGCAAAAATCTCAAATTAACCCAATTCTTTAAAAAAAAAGTAATTATCAATAAAAAGTTCTACTGATAGGAAAAAACTTTCTCAAAAGTATTTTGTTTTCAGTTGATTATTAGAATGTTCATAGAAAGTAGCAACCTAAGGTATAGGAGAAACCCATTCTAGGCCCAGGGCACTTTTTCTTTATATCTTAAGGTATAATGGCAGTAGCCAACACTAAGCTCTCTTGGCCAATCAAATAAATGCCTTATTGCTGCTAAACTAGTAACAATGTATTTCAAAACATGGTGTTGAAGATTTAAAGAACAGAAACGTCCCCCCTTTAGAGTAGGGGAAAGTATGTTATGAGGATTGCAGACTTAATTTGCTCTATACCATCAGATAAATATCTTCCTTTCTCTACGTCTCACTTCCCTGATTGCACAATGAGGGGTCCAACCAGTTTCTCTATAAGGTTCCCAGTAGTTCCTAGGTCAGTCACATTTAACAACACCATCATAAGGCAGTGGTTCTCAACCTTCCTAATGCTGTAACCCTTTAATACAGTTCCTCATTTTGTGGTGACCCCAAACATGAAATTATTTTTTTTGCTACTTCATATCTGTAATTTTCCTACTGTTATGAATTGTAATATAAATATTGGTGCTTTCTGATAGTCTTAGGTGACTCCTATGAAAGGGTTGTTCTAGGGGTGTGACCCACAGGTTGAGAATCAATGATATCAGGAACTAAATGTCAAACAATAACAGTTTCTGGCTAGATGACAAGTAATTGTCTTAAAAAAGAAAGGAAGGAAAGAAGGAAGGAAGGAAGGGAGAAGAGAAGAGAAGAGAAGAGAAGAGAAGAGAAGAGAAGAGAAGAGAAGAGAAGAGAAGAGAAGAGAAGAGAAGAGTAAAGAAAAACCAGGTCAGGCAGTGATGGTGCATGCCTTTAATCCCAGCACTTACGAGGCAGAGGCAGGGGCAGGTGGATCTCTGTGAGTTTGAGGCCAGCCTGGTCTACAAGAGCTAGTTCCAGGACTGGCTCCAAAGCGACAGAGAAACCCTATCTCAAAAAAAAAAAAAAATAATAAAAATAAAAATAAAAAGAGAGGGACACCATATAGCTGCTGAAGGTGAAAGACTCTAGAACACTATTGGTAAGTCACAGCCTCATGGCAATTCATGGATAAATAGAAAATGGGTTAGTTTAAGATGTAAAAGCTAGCTAAAAATACACCTGTGATGGGGGAGAGTCTTCTGTTTTGTGTTAATTTCATTGGTTAAATAAAGAGACTGCTTTGGCCCTTTAATAGGACAGAAAATTAGGTAGGCGGAGTAGAAGACAGAATGCTGGGAGAAAGAAGCTGAGTCAGTCAGTCGCCATGATTCTCCCACCCGACACAGACGCAGGTTAAGATCTTCCCTGGTAAGCCACCTCATGGTGCTACACACATTATTAGAAATGGGTTAAAGCAAGATTTAAGGTGAGAGTTAGCCAGTAAGAGGCTAAAACTAATGGGCCAAGCAGTGTTGTAAAAGAATACAGTTTCCGAAGCCGGGCGATGGTGGCGCACGCCTTTAATCCCAGCACTCGGGAGGCAGAGGCAGGCGGATCTCTGTGAGTTCGAGACCAGCCTGGTCTACAGAGCTAGTTCCAGGACAGGCTCCAAAGCCACAGAGAAACCCTGTCTCGAAAAACAAAAAAAAAAAAAAAGAATACAGTTTCCGTGTAATTATTTTCGGACATAAGCTAGCCAGGCAGCTGGGAGCCAGGCAGAACGCAGCCCACCGCAGCTTCTTATTACACACCTGAGCCATTGGCCAAATAGTATTGTAAAAATAATAATTAAAAAAAAAAGATCCCATGTAATGTACCCTAAGTCAAATCAGATATTTGTTGGTTACTACCACAAGCTTGGTGCCATCATTGCTCTAGTATAAATATAGACAGGACACCACTGTAGATCAAAGGGTTTGTAGCCAGGTTGGTGTTTACATTTCTCCTTTGGGCACATGCAGCATACCTTCCTGTAACAAAGATGCTAGCACACAGAGATTAAGATTCTACGTAGGCACCAGCATAACTTTTCTAGGTTCAGTAAGTAGTATAGATGTTATTTTCAGCAATAGGGCCTTGTTATCAGTTTGTAAAGAGCAACCTACAGTCTTGGCAACAGCCTGGGTTGTTTGGGGTTCCTATGGGACCCCTTTGATCAACAATTCAATTAGATGTAACCCATTCCCAGTACTGGAAGCTTCATTTGGTGACAAGAGATGTCCAATTGGGGCTCTATCTCCCCCATTATATATGTATATATTTTAGGAAACTTCCATTGTATTGGGTTTTCATACGACCCATACCTAACACTGCTTGGATAACAAAGAACCTGGGATTTCATGGGGTAAAACCAAATACTACTATTGTTCTAAACGAACACAGCAATAAAATGACTCCCAATGACATTCTGCTATACTCATAGATCAGTGCTTTCCTCCTACAGCAAACGTGAAAAAATACAGAGACCCACAACCAGACATGAAGTGAGTTAGATATCTTGGACAACTAAGCCACAAATGGGTCTCTCTATCAAAGTACTCCCTCAGAGCTCAGGGAACTCTGTAGAAGATGAGGCAGAAAGATCATAAAAGCCAGAGGGGATGGAGAACATAAAGGGGAAAAAAAGTACTCTAAATAAACAGGATCAACACACATATGAACTTACAGAAACTGAGACAGCATGCACAGAGTCTACATGGGTCTGTATGATGCAGATGAACCATGGGATCCTAACACTAAAAGGAGAAGTGGAAATGTCCCTATCCTTAAACCAGAAGCTAACTACAACTGATAACTACTTGCAAACAGAAATTTAGTTTTCTCCAAGGGAGTCTCACTGGGGAAGTTAATGACTTTTAAGGACAGGATACATGCCCAGCAGTAGATGGACAACAGAAAATGAACTCAATG
Source organism: Alexandromys fortis (assembly GCF_014885135.2). Classification (NCBI taxonomy): domain Eukaryota; kingdom Metazoa; phylum Chordata; class Mammalia; order Rodentia; family Cricetidae; genus Alexandromys; species Alexandromys fortis. The sequence goes on along the minus strand of NW_026067978.1, from coordinate 3,085,946 downwards.
GCATGCATCTTTAGAGGTTCCCTTGCCTCCTAATGCCACGTCAGGGCTTTTTAAAAAAAATCTTATCCCAATCCCTACCCTACAGGTTCTTTGCATATATATTATAGCTTCCAGTTTAATGATTTTATGGAATTTCTGAGTGTGAGATTAAGTGGGTCTCTGCATCTATATCTGTTTCTTGTGCCTTTTCTTGAGCTCTTTTCCTTTATTTGTTTTGTCCAATGTGTTAGTTTTTGTTTTATTTTCTTATTTTACAATCTCTCAGAAGCTTGTTCTTTTCTAACAAGAGACAGAAAGGGTCTGGATGGAAAGGGAAGTAGGTAGGAACTGGAATGAAGTACAGGGAGGAGAAAATGTAATCAGGACATAGGAGGAAAAAGTTAACTTTCAGTAAAAGGAAAAAAAGAGAAAAAAAATCTCAAAATTGGGACTCTGAATTTTAAACAGGCTAGAGATATTTTAGGCTAACAAAGCTACCATAGTTGAAATTATACTAATTCTTTCTTGAATTATTAAAATACCCAAGATTAGATTTCAAATAAATGAATAGTAATACTCACTGATACTGATGTGTCCTCATTTTTTCTCTTAATACTGGAATCAAACAAGACATTTCTCCCTCGTCTTTCACAGTCTTGATATACGATCAGTCGAATCTGGCTTGGGTCAAACTCTGGCAAGGGCCAACTAGAGGAAAAAAAAAAGATCCTCTTTAATTACTTTAATAAATACTTCATATATATTCTTATAACTAAAAAACTTATCTGATAGACCCAGAAGCTACATTATTACTGAAGGACATTCACCTACCTGATGTTTATACAGAATGTTACTATTTGGTTCAAAGTGTTAAAAAGTTACATAGGCATGATTTTTAGATTAAAAGTAAAAATACAAATAAATAAATAAAAAACAATTGGCTACTATCAACATGTGTCAGATAAGATATAGCCAATATATATAAAGGGTTACTTACTAAATATATGTAAGCACAAATTACTAATAAAAATAAATATGCTGATCTCATGGAGAGATAACATAAGGTTAACTAATATGTTAAGTTGCTTTTTCTGCAAGACAAAAGTATAAAAATAGAAACAGTTTTGCTGTAGGTCAAAACAGGGATATATTTTGAGTAAAACGGGCACACAAAATGTTATTGAATTTTCACTTAAATAAAAGTTAAAACCTGGCAAGATTCTAAGAATACCTAATATTTAAAATTCTAGAAAAGATAAGTAGGTAGTACTCTAGTCACTTGGTGCTCTCTTTCAATGTACTCAATAATGAAGGGGAGGGAGAAAAGAAAGAGGGGAGGGAAGAGGAGAAAACCTGACAGCTCCAAAGTTTGGAGCGTGGTTATCTCAGAGTAAAGAAACATGAAAGTACACCAGGAAGGGAACATACCAGATGGATCAGGGCAGTTAATGTCTATCAAGATAATGTTGAAGTACTTTTTTCACTTTACAACACATATTTGGAAAAAATACCGCATTTGTTCTTAGGACCTTTATTTGTGCATTAAGTGTCACAATTTTAAAGATTAATGTCTCTGTTGGAAACTGAAGGAAGTCCGACACTACACATCAAGCTAAAGCAGCCTTTAGACAACACTGGCTTGCATTACACAGGAGTGTACTTTAAAACTTTGACAGAGCAGACCAACATAGGTTGAAAATCAAGAAGTGGCTTCATGGAACCAACAAAGACATGTCCTAAAGAAGGAGTACAATGGCAGTAACTGAAGAGCATTCACCAGTTTTGGAACTGTCATTGGTGATCATCACGGCCAGGAAAGTTATAAGGAGTAAAGAGAACAGAAGTCAGATTGCACAGGACTGAAGAAAAAAAGTCAACTGTCAAGAAAAGAAGGGAGTTGAGAATTAAGAGTGAGTGATAGGTGCATATTTTGTTACTAAGAAAGGAAATATGTGAACATGTTTACCCTCTGATGCAGTTTGAGGTGAAGAAGAAATTACAGACCTTTGAGGAAGTGGTGGAGTGAATACTGTTTAAAGAATTAGCTCAAGAACTGGCTTCTCATTCTCCGCCTTTGTCTAGTATCACATTCAGAACAAAAGTGTAACTCTTGCATTAGAGTTAAAAGAGAAGAGAGTAAAAAGGAGCATGGAGCTTGTTGGGGGGAAATTATGTGGATCAGGAACAGTAAGACTTCTGCGCAATACTGTATTCCTACACATAGTTAACAATTATAAGAATATAACTGGCCACAAACTGCAAAGGTGATTTTTTTTTTCTCTAAAGCTTTCAAAGTGCTTGAATTTGAATCAGGCAGAGACAAGGAAAAGAATTTTCAAAGATAACTAGGTAAAAAGGAAAGGGAACCCTGATTATGGAACAGAAACTACAAGAATACAGCTGAAACAATGAATACTGGAACCTAAATTAGGAAAATAGTGACACTATGAGGCTAGGAGAAGAAATGAAGGCATAATAGTCAAAGTGCTTAGAAAGGAGTGAGGAGGAAGATCAGAACAGACATATCACCAGAGAGGAAGAAAAAGCTCACAGTGTAGAGCTTAGAAAGGTCAAGGAAGACAAGGAAAGCAGCAGGCACATAGAACCAAATGTTGCGGGAAGGCTTAACTTCATAAAGACTAAGCCACCTGATGGTTTAGCCATTTGGTGGGCTTGGTTCTCTTGCTAGAACAGCATTAGGGGAGAAAAAGGGTAGTTAAGTAACAGCAGACAGGAGAGACTGAGAAGAAGGACACCAAGATGGAAGATTATAAGCAGTTTCCCTGTCAAAGAGGATGACACAGAAACTGTGGGTGCTATAACTGCCCATTTAAACTGAGTGGTTTTGAATATCGTCAGGAAGAAACTGGAATTATCTTGAAGCAAGACTAATGCTCACCCTTGGCAGCCAGAAGTGAGATTATGAGGCTTTTCTCTTAAAAGATAAAGATACCTTGGACTTTCCACAGGGCAGGGAACCATGACTGCTCTTTGGATTAGGGAGGGGGAGAGGAGTGGGGGGAGGGGGAGAAGAGTGGGGGGAGGGGAGAAGAGTGGGGGAGGGGGAGGGAAATGGGAGGCTGGGAGGAGGCGGAAACTTTTTTTTCTTATTCTCAATAAAAAAAAGATAAAGATAAACAGATATGAAATGTTCAGGAATGTATAAAGGGGAAACAAACATATTTAAGGGTTATGTTTCTAAATTAAGGAAAGGAACAGAACAAGAATTTAAAGGTAGCAAGAGAAAACAGGAAAAATCAATGTTCCAGAAAAGTTAGAACAGAGTATACTACCAAGAAAGTCCTGATGAACTGTAGAATATATTAAATGAGATCAAGGAAAAATGATCTACAAATGAAAATTGCTACATATGGATTTGCAAGGTTGAAGAAATAAAAGTTATTTAAATTTGATCATTTATTTAATCTGAAAAGTACACATTCTCAGAAGTGGATAGGAGTTGGGTGGCCTGAACTAGGGCATAGAATTTAAGATACAAAAATGTAATAAAAATGATCAAAATAGGAGAAAGTGCTAACCGTACCAAAGGTACAATCAGACAGAAGACCCAGCTGAATCATAAGTTTGAGGTCAGCCCACTACAAAATGAGATCCGATAAAAAAAAATGATAATAAAAGTGACAGCAAGAAAGGAGCGATCCGTATTTCACTATCTGAGAAAATGTGGCCAGAATGACCCTGATTGAAGCAAAGAACATTAAATGTCAGTGGTTTCCTCTGATTGCCCAGACATTGTCACCACTGTTCCCAACCTTCTTTACCATAATAGAAGTTGGTGTAAATTCTGAAATCTGTTAATACAGAAAATCATTTTTTAAAAAACCATGCTTTGCTGGGTGGTGGTGATGCACGCCTTTAATCCCAGCGTTCGGGAGGCAGAGGCAGGCGAATCTCTGTGAGTTCGAGGTCAGCCTGGTCTACAAGAGCTAGTTCCAGGACAGGCTCCAAAACCAAAGAGAAACCCTGTCTTGAAAAACAAACAAACAAACAAACAAACGCCTATGCCAAAAAGATAACTGATTAATCCCAGCACTTGGGAAGCAGAGGCAGGTGGATCTCTGTGAGTTTGAAGACAGCTTGGTCTACAGACCGAGTTCCAGGACAGTCAGAGCTACACAGAGAAACCTTCCTCCTAAAAAAACAAACAAACAAACAAACAAACAAACAAAAAATATACCTTTATAAAATAAATAACATCCCCAAAGAGGATCAAATCGTTAATATAAAAATAATATGATTAAGAATATGAAATTTAGGGTCAGAACAGGAAAGTCTCAGGAAAAGCAGATTTGACTGGCTAATAATCAGGATAAACACTCAGCCAATATTAGTTTCTATCTTCTAGCCTCTGTACCTTGTTAAAAAAGCCAATTTCATAAAAAGTATTTATTTCTCCAGGTAAGTTTCGGAAATCAAGTAACTTTTTGGAGACTGTAGTTTTCTCACCCTTCTCTTTTCCTCTGTACTTTTTATGTCCTTTCATAACCCTGTTCCTTTTTACACTTGACAAAGACTTTTTAAAGAGAAAGATTTTTGGCCCCACTAGTGGTCAGATTTCCTAAGTTCTTTAGCAAAGAAGCAACGGTTAGCCCAATTACCAGTTTAGAAACTCTACCACAATCAGGAACATTTTCACTGTCAGATTCTATGCTAGGCTGAACCAACAAAGTACACAACAACCTAGAACACAGAAATATCAAAACTAATGCCTACAGACTATTACTTTTGCCCAGGAGCTTTCTTAAAACTAGCCTTATAAAGAATAAAGAAAAAAAACGTGATTAACAGAAAAAAAGGTGGGTCAATTCTATAGTTTTCTCAAATAGTAGCAGCCACACAGCACATAAAAGCTGCTTGTTTTCCTGATTCTTACAGACCTTGCATTATTGTCAGAAACTGTACATCAAAGAAATGTCTAGTAGGGTATAGTAGCTCACACCTACAATCCCAGAACTTTGGAGATTGAGACAAATAGACTGCCAAGAATTTGGTACAACCTGGGCTACATAATGAGTTCTAGGTTAGCCTGCAATACAGAATGAGATTCTGTCTCTGAAAAAGAAACAAAGCAACAAATATCTATGTCAGTCAGTTGAGTGCTTCCATGAAGCCCTGGGTTCAATCTTCAGCATGTTATAAGTCCAGTAAAGTAGCCTATGCTTGTAATAATAAGACTCTAGAGGCAGACAATTGGAAATTAAAGGTCATTTTCCCTAGGTTCAAGGACAGTCTGAAATACAGAAGACCTGATGATGATGTCAAAAATAAAGATGATGAAGACAAAGAAAAGCACCAGAAAAAAATGTTTAAAAAGTTGATTATGTAAACAGTAGAAATCCCTATCACATTGACACAAATACCTAAGTACTACAAAAAAGTGGAAGAGATAAGTAATACAATAGAACCTTAAATAATTTACCTGATTTTAATCATTAAATCATTAAAATTAAAATACAACATTTTGTATGTTAATACCTAAAATAATGTGTTAATTTAAAATTTACTTATAAATACAATAATGTTATATACATACAAATGCATGATTTTTCAAATATCTTCAGTGTTCCTGTACAGGCACAATAAGAAAGCAAAGCACACATTTTAAAGCAAATGTATCATCAAGTTTATAACCAGATTATAGGGTGATTCTGTGTTAACATACTTTAAAATAGCATCTTGAATTATGCTGTACGCTACTGGCATCCTATTTCTCTTCAGCAGTTTCACTTTGCAAAATCCCTAAAAACTCCAGTCACGTACAACTGCCAAGCCAGGTTAATAATAGCAATGAACCATACTCATCTAAAACCACAAGACTGTCAGGTGACATAACAAGATTGAATTTAATTCAAAAGCCTCTCAGTGCTGCAATACAAAAATGTGTAATCCTAGCAACGGGACCATGGGAGCCTTTGAAGATTTACATGCTGATGACAAAACCAATTTTATAAAAGGCTTCATTTCTACAATTTTGCAAGTAGCATACTATCTTTTTGTTTCACTTAAGAGTGGGATTTCACAGAGGTAACTGGTACTTTTCTCTACTACAAAGTGTATGACAAAGTGAAAATCAATCTAAATATTCTTGCAAACTAAGCCCTACCTAGCAGCTTGTGCAGACCAAGAATGCCAACCATCTTCAGTGTTTTTAAGGCACTTCTGTTAACTTTTGTGCAAGAGTAAAGGAGGTAGTTCTTCACTTCATGAAAGCAGGAAAATAAGAAGAAAATGTAAACAAAAAAGGAGAGAAGAGAGGGGAAAGAAGATGGGGAAGAGGAAAGGTGAGGAGGGGGAAGGAGAGAAGGAAAGAAGAAAAAGGTAAAAGAAAAAAGGGAGGGGAGGAAAAGGGTAAAAAAAGGAAAAGAAAAGGGAGAGTGAGGGGGAAAGAGAAGGAGAAGACACCCACAAATACTTGTCCCCAGTGCCTGTGTCCTCTGGCTAGGCCCCACCTCCTTAACTTTTCAATACCTCTCAAAATACTGCCCCACCTAGGGATCATGGCTCACAACACTGACTTTCTAGGGGTCACTTTATGCACAATGTTTGGCTCAGTAAGAGCTACCCTGAGCACAAGACTCAGGCAACCATAGCTATAACACAACTCTTCAATAGTTCACACCTAAGGAATTCAGGATTACTTTGTAAAAAAGAAAAGGTTCTGTCTCAATTTCTGTGTGCCCATATACAAAATCTTAGAAGCTATCTACTTTGCTGACCAGCAAATGGAAAATAAGCCTCATTAATCACAGCACCACCATAGTCAATATGTAAAACTGGCTCACTAATCTCAACACTTACACTGCACTGAAGAGGACAAATCTAGCAGAAAATACTGACTTTGTAAAAAGACTGTTTACCGGTACAGCAATTTACTTACTGTTTATGAAACTTTAGCTCATTTGGTTGCTCTTCCAGAGGGAAGTACGGAGGGGGGGGAAAAGGGAAGCAAGCAAGCAAACAAACAAACCTGCCCTTGGAATTATAAATTTCAATAAAACCACCATGTTAAATTACTTGGTTACATGTTTTTTCAGTAGGGTTATGTTTTAACATTTATCAGCATGTTCTTCCACAACACTGAAGGGTAAGGGTGTGTGTGTGTGTGTGTAGTAAAATGTAGTAACACAAATACCTAATACAACAAGCTACTTACTACAATCGAAGTAAGAGACATTATGCTGAGACCAAAAACAATTACCCACCCCTAACATGGCAGAAACGTAAGAACAGGCTCTGAATCAGCAAGACTTGGATTTAAATCTTCTCTACCACATACTGACTATGGTATTAGATGCAGCTACCTAAAAATTATTTATGTTCATTAATTAAAAATTATCATACTCACTAGATCTACAAATAAGTCTGTTAATTTAACCAGAATGCAACAATGCTAGTTTGTCACAAATGTAATACTTCAGTATTGTATACTTTCAACACATTGTGTTGTCCTTATAATCTATATTCTACTTTAAGAATTTATAAACAAGGGTTGGAGAGATAGCTCAAGGGTTAAAAACACTGGCTGCTCTTCCAAAAAAGCTGGGTTCAATTCCTAGCACCTACGTGGTATCTCACACTGATCTGTTACTCCTGTCTTGGTGAACCTGGACACCATCTTCTGGCCTCTAAAGGCACCAGACATGTGGTACCCAGACATAAAACGCCCACACAAACAGAATTAAATAATAATACTATTTTTAATCAAGAAATATAAATGTTTTTTATATGAGAAGCAGTATTACTAGAGAAACTAAGAATGTCATTCTCTGATATAATTCCACAAAGAAAATGTGTGCCTTGCCAAGGAACAAGAGACAGTGTCATGAGATATGTCAGAGGCATGAGATAGTGAAGGAAGACTAATGATTTGGGATGGTCACAAAAAAGCCTACTTTTTAAAATTGACTAATTTTGTGGTATTGGGAAATAATCTCAGAGCTCTTTAAACATGATAGGCAAGTGCCCTACCAACAGTCCATACATACCCTCGGCCCAACATTGATTCTTGATGGTATCATGGAAATTTAAGCTAGTAAAAAAGAAAATTAAATTCAGAAGATCTTTGTTTTTTCCTTCTTCCCCTCTCACCCTCCCCAACCCCGACTTCTCTCCTCCATCCTTTCTGAGTACCACTGGCATTCAAATCTATGTTAAAAAAAACTCTTCTGAAAAAACACCAAATTAAAAACAAAACAACAACAACAACAAAAAAAAAAAAAAAAACAAGAAAGATTCTAATGTTTAAGCTACAGTGAAATGTTAGTGTGTGTTTCTAGTTCCAAACTACTATAAATAAGATAGGAGACAGCAGACAAGCCAACATAAGACCAACTGGTACCAGAAGACAACGAGGCTGTTTTCCTGCAAACAGTTGCTTGATTGTTCATGCTATGTTTTCTGAAAACTAAACAATCTTTCCTCTGAAATTTTAAAGTTAACACATGAAGACATTACCAGGTATTCAATTGAAGATTTTAACAGAAAGAAAACGTAAACTCTCAAAGGATCTCATATAGATATAATAAAACAGTAAGGGTAAGAAACAACTCATTTTTAAAAAATCCAATCTAATTAGTTAATCATATCAATTTCACACTGGACTTGTAAAATGCCTTAGGATAGTGTTATTGCTAGTTATTTCTGCTTTTTAGTTAAGTGTAGAATTTTATGCCAGTATTTAGTTGGATATATTTTTAAAATCAATGTGGAAAAATTGAATTCAGTAAATATTCAAATATAAAATAACTTTATAACTAACTTATTTCTAGAATAGTACCACCAATCTAAAAATGTAACTTCTGAAGCATCTACTGCAATACACTACTTTAAGGAAACTCAAGCTCCACACTAAACAATAATACCTAAAACTATCTGCTGCTAGGAAGTCAGAGAAGAGACCAGTAGCTACAACAGCTAGAGGCAGACAAGAGATCTATTTAAAAGATGTGGGATGGCGTCAGAGATTTATTTAGGGCACTAAAATTGTTCTGCATCACTGGTGGTGATTAGTAACTCCATGCATCTAGCCATGTACAACACTCACACAACTCTAAAAACAGCATGAGCATGCATGTTCACAACAGCACCAACCTCAAAAATCAGAATTAGAAAGTTATATCCCAGTATTTACCAGTGACTGGGTATATACAGACTTATACAGAACATTCAGCTATAGAAAGAAGTAGAGTACTGATGCATGCTATAACACAGATGAACACTGAATATAAAGTCAGTCAAAGAAAAGTCAAGACATTAAAAGGTCACAGGATTCTAATATATATGTAATATCCAAAATGAGTAAATTCAGAGAGAGAATGAAGATTGGTAGTTGCCAGGGTGCTTTGTGGAGAAGAAAAAGATTAACTCCTAAATGCACAAGAAGTTTTACTTTGGACTTACAGGTATGTTTTATAACTAGATAAGAAGGCCAGTTACCTAATACTGTGAATATACCAAAGGCCTCCAAACTGTTTATAGTGGTTAACTTCATGCTGCATGAATTTTGTCCATATATAAAGTAAGTATGCATTCATGGATCCTTTTTCATCAGTAATCAGTTAATAATGACCTCTCCTCTGAGATCTCTACATGGCTGGATGGAAACCACTTAGTAAAATAATGTGGCAGAAGAGCCAGGTACTCAGGGGCAAAGGCAGAAATGTCCCCAGGTTTGGAACAACAATGAACAGCTACAGTAATATATGCCTTAATACATGGGAAAAGTGTATCTATATTTAGCATGCTTATCAGTTAAGGGGTATACAAATATGTCTCTGTAAAAATTACAATATAAAAGTTTTTAAAAAAACATTCCACCTGATTACCAGGTTTTATTCAAATGATAAAGCTTGAAAAGAGTTCTAGTAAATCTCTGAAATTTTAGTTACTGGCTTTTGGCTCTAACAGTTATGCCAAGGTATGAATCTCACCATTATAAAATACAGACTTATAGGCTCATGAGCTGTGAGGACAGAGACCTTGTTCCTGACACTGAAAAGAGAAGGCCAAGATGAGTAACAAATTACCTAACTGTAGAGCTGAATGATATGAAAACAAGATCACAAGACATTAAGGCAAAGGCCAGAACTCATGCCTGTAATTATCCAGAAAAAGGCATTACCTCTGCATCACACATGCAGGATCACAAAAGAGTAAAACTAAACAGACATCAAATTTTTAAAAGCTTAGAATTTAAAGTCAAGCCTTATGAAGGTGTGGAGTAAACTGAGCTCTCTACATACCTGTATGAAAATCATCACAACTACTTAGTTAAATGGGTGGCCAGAGGAGCCAGGTACTCAGGGATAGAGACAGGGAATTTCCCCATGTTTGGGACTAGCCCGATCTAGATACTGAATTTCAGGACAGCCATGACTGACTGACTGACTGACTGACTGACTGACTGACTGACTGTCTGTCTGTCTGTCTGTCTGTCTGTCTATCTATCTATCTATCTATCAAGACCTGGTCTCAAACAACAACAGTAATAATAATGTAGTAGAACCTGATAAAGTCCTGGACATATACCTATCTTATGATCTATAAATCCAATCTGAGCTAAATATTTCATCACACATGAATGTGTATCTTCTCCCTAAAACTTATACAAAAATGTTTATAGCACTATTACTGATTATAATCCTAAACTGAAAATAATTCAAATATTTTTCATCATGAAGGTAAAGAAATTGTGATATATTCATAGAACAGAAAACTGCATTTAATTAGTCATCCCCTTAACTAGGGATGACTGTGTGCCCAGGAGACACTTGTGGGAAGACATTTTTGGTTCTGACAATTGGCTAAGACACCAGGGATGACAGTAACACCCTAAAATGTACAAACAAAATTTCTTGAGCTAGGTAGGTCAGGCTAGCCTTGAGCTTAAGTTGTTGCTTATGAAAGGCATACTCCCCATAAGAAAGTTCTATAGTACAGACACACACACAAATTAGCTGGCTCTGGGAGAGGTAATTTCCAAATAAGGCCTCAAATATCAAAACATCACAAAATATGAAAAATAAAAAGATATGATAAACTATGTATTTAGAAGGGTGTATTTTACTGAATACATCTTATTTCAACAAAATTGATTTAAAAGAAAAAATTGTAAGAATAAAGATACATCATAGGAGCTAATTAGCTGAGGAACCAACACCAAAAAAATAAAAATCTTGTTTAAATAGAACAAGATCTAGAACTAGCTTTAATTTCTATAAGGGGAACATGATCTAATTCTCTAGAACATGGGTTTTCCATTTTCTTAAAACTAATCAGTTATAATGCTTATTTTTCTTTTTTGAGGGGGGAGACTGGATGGGACCTGTCATTGGACCTAACTATTCTTTAGTATCTAGCTAAAGGCACCATCTTTGTTTTCCATTTTATTTTCTATTTTTTTACTTCATTTATTCTTTTTTATTTATTAAAAATTTCCACCTCCTCTCCATCTCCCATTTCCCTCCCACTTCCTCCCTCCCCCTCCCTCCCTCTCCAGTCCTAAGAGCAGTCAGGGTTCTCTGCCCTGTGGAAAGTCCAAGGTCTTCCCCTCCATCCAGGTCTAAGAAGGTGAGCATCCAAACAGACTAGGCTCCCACAAAGCCAGTCCATGTAGTAGAATCAAAACTCAGTGCCACCGTCCTTGGCTTCTCAGTCAGCCCTCATTGTCAGCCACATTCAGAGAGTCCAATTTGATCACATGCTCCATCAGTCCCAGTCCAGCTAGCCTTGGTGAGCTCCCATTAGATCAGTCCCACCGTGTCAGTGGGTGGATGCACCCATCACGGTCCTGACTTCCTTGCTCATGTTCTCCCTCCTTCTGCTCCTCATTTGGACCTTGGGAGCTCAGTTACTTCATTTATTTTATGTGTACATATAGTGTGTGAGGTGGCTGGGGGGACAGCATGTAGAAGTTGGTTCTCTCCTTCCACGTGGGTCATGAGGTTGAACTGAGGTGGTCAGACATGGAGCATGCTCTTTTACTGACACACATTACCAGATCCTTTTTTTCTTGCCCATTAATTCTAAATTCCAGCAGGTATAACTGGTTTGAAGGAGAGCCCATGAATGAAAATCTTTCAATGTTTCCCTGATGGTAGGAGTTGAGAATTATATATGTAACTTAATCTGGACATAGTTTATATATAGATAGTATTCTTACAACTTAGAAGGTTTCAAATACAAGTACACTGTATTTGCATCATTCCCATCTCCCACCTCCAACTCCTCTCTTGTCCTCCTCTTTGAAATGTACCAGCTCTTCTGTACTTATTTTTGTTCTACATGCACACCCACTCAATTTTAAGAGTTCAATTAATGTTGCCCTTCTTTGCATGTGTTTAGGGCTGAGGACTGGTTATTTAGGATAGGAGTTTCTTCGCTAAAACAAAGGAACTAACAAACAAAACCAAAAACAAGTTCTCCTTCCTTCAGCAGTCATTGACTGCCTATAGCTCTTCATTTAGGAACAGGACCTTGTGATATTTTCCTCCATGCTAGCTATAGACTGGTGTGATGTTTATAGGTCTTATGAGGCAGTCATATTGTTGAGAGTTCATGGAAGCAACATCCCTGTTCAGAAGAAACTATCATGCACTAGTTATCTTGCTCCTTAGGCTCTTACAATCTTTCCAACCCCTCTTCTAAGATGGTCCCTGAACCATAAGTGAGGGGATGTGTTTTATAAAAAAAAATGTTCTGTTTGGGGCTGTGCTCTTATACTAGCTAGTGTTTTGTTAACTTGATTCAAGTTAGAATTACCTGGAAAGAGGAACCTCAATTGAGAAAAAGCCTCCATCAGATTGCCTGTAGGCAAGTCTGTGGGAGCATTCATTATCTTGATTAAAGGTTGAAGAGAAGAGTCTAACCAACTGGAAGTGATGTCACCCCTGGGATGGTAGTTCTGGATGGTATAAAAAAGCAGGGTGAGCAAGTCACGAGAAGCAGTGCTCCTGCTTCAGTTCTGCCTTGATTTCCTAGCCTGACTTTCTTCAGTGATGGACTGTGATGTGGAAGTGCAAGTGAAATAAACTCTTTCCTCCCTAAGTTATAGTTGTGGTTTACCACAACAATAGAAACCTAAGATAGCACCTCACAGTCACTCTCTACATTGTGACCAGTTGTGGATCTATTAGTCCTCGTTTGCTATTAAAAAAAAAAAAAAAAAAAAAAAAAAAAAAAGAGGTTTCTTTGAAGAGAGCGTAAGAGCTGCACTTAGTTATGGATATACGGATGAGTATTTAGAAGGCAGTTGGAAACTATATTACTTTAGTAATATGGTAATAGTAGTCTCTCCTATAAGACCCTATATCCTTAACAGCTATGGATTCTTAGCTAGGTTTACAGTATCAGTCATGAGTTAACTCTAGTTGAGTGGGCTTTAGGTCCAATTAGACAGGTGCTAATTACCCCCAAGATACAAGTACTACTATTGCACTGTTGGAGATACCTTACTAATCCAGTCTCATTATTGTGATAATTCTCAGGCTTTACAGCTGAGTAGGGATTGTTGACAAATTTTCTCCTTTGGCAGTTTGCATAGTACCTTCTGACAATATGAGAGCTAGTTCTTAGAAAGGAGCTATCCAGGTCAATATCAGCTTTACTTCTCCAAGTTCTGTAACCAAAGTGTATAGTGTCTTCAACAATAGGGTCTTACCTTGATGCTCTAGCAAGCAATGGAGAGCAATGGAAATAGACTGTTACTGTTCCCCTCCCCGCCCCCCGAACAACAGCTCCAAAAGAGATATCCCCCTGTCTGGCACTGGAGTTTTTATAAGACAAGTCTATGGCCCCTAGGGAGCACACTATCCTACTGAGGTAACTGTGAGGAATTGAACTCAGGGCCTTGTGCATATGAAGCATTTGCTTTACCACTAAGCTATACGATAAGCCCCCTCAGTTTATTTAGAAGGTACAGTGGATCCCAGAGATCTAATATAGTATAAATGTAAAACGAAGACCAAAATAAGGTAGCAATTATAAAATAAGAAACCAAACTTTTTTTTTAAATATTTTTTATTGAAAAAAGAATTTCCGCCTCCTCCCTGCCTCCCATTTCCCTCCCTGTCTCCCTTTTCCCTCCTCCTCCCTCTCCTCTCCCCCTCCCCCCACTCCTCTCCCCCTCCCTCTCCAGTCTGAAGGGCAGTCAGGGTTCCCTGCCATGTGGAAAGTCCAAAGTCCTCCCCGCTCCATCCTGGTCTAGGAAGGTGAACATCCAAACTGGCTAGGCTCCCACAAAGCCAGAACATGAAGTAGGATCAAAACCCAGTGCCATTGTCCTTGGCTTCTCAGCAGCCCTCATTGTCCGCCATATTCAGAGAGTCCGGTTTTATCCCATGCTTTTTCAGTCGCAGTCCAGCTGGCCTTGGTGAGCTCACAATAGATCAGCCCCACTGTCTCCGTGGGTGGGTGCACCCCTCGTGGTCCTGACTTCTTTGCTCATATTTTCCCTCCTTCTGCTC